>NC_049982.1:15999062-16000484 GCF_000003815.2 Branchiostoma floridae
TGGTCCCAAACACTGCCAGGCGGGAGATGAGCCTGTGGGCTTTCTGCGCATGCCTGGCCCGCTTCCCTGCCTTGCTCCAAGTAGAAGTCGTCTGCGATTTTTTTGTACCGTTCCACCATCTGACGGCATTCGTTCAGCGTTCCCATCAGCCGTTCTCCGATTTCATGGTTCCGTCCCTCATCTAGCGAAACCGTGGTCTGGGTAGATGCCTCTGCCATTCTGATTTTACGGAAAATATGGAGAAGAGATGTGATAGCCATGTTTAAAGACAATGAAATTATGGGTAATACATGCCCTGGGATGGAAAGATGCCTAGTACTGGGTAACGCGGGGCGAACAATACATGACTATATGACAACACGAGTGCCGGGTGCATGCATGCATGCCGCTGTTGCAATGGTAATGATTTGGCTTACCCCTTTGGCAAATGAGTCGCGGTGAGATCCGTGAACTGATTTAAGGATCTATTGTTTGCGTGCTTCTGATTTAGATAACTGGCCTTGCAATGCCTACACATCATGTTGCGGTAATGTTTTGGTCAATGTTTTGGTCAATGTGATTAACATGGTTAAGGTCTGAATCGAATTTGGTGCCCCCAATGTTGTGCCCTATATCCTTACTCAACTCAGCTGAAAACTAGTATCTAGCTTGCCAGTCTCTCTCTGATGACAATTATACAGCTGAGGGCTCCATGAAGAATACCACACATCCGAGCACGTTAAATATCACACTGCACTTTCCCAGCGTCCTTCCCGGTGTAAGTGGATGAAACAAACACTACAGTCATGTCGTGTTCTACCGGACTATGCGAAAAGCAAGGGGGGTGGGGGGCGGAGGTGAAACTGAAACGGGGAGGAGGTGGGGGGGGGGGGGCAATCGCGGTCCGGGATACTACAACGCTAGGCTTTAGCAAAGTATTAAGTGTTTTCTCGAGTCATGTCTGCCACGTCTGACACTAGTGTAAAGCTGGAAATGTCGTACGCACCTGGGAACCAAGGACTGCCGCACGGTACAGTTAAAACGCTCTTAAGAGTCAGCAACAGGTTCTACTAGCTTCGAGCGTCGACGCACACAATGCAAGGTGTTCAAAATGGCGAGGCACAGTTGTTTCATTTTCTTTAGTACGAGGTCAAAGTGCAACCATTGTGCAGACAAAGTCAAACAAAAGATCTTTTCATGATAATCTCTGTTTAAACATTTCTCCCATGGATAGTATAGGGTTGTTGAACAACAGGATTGCAATCATAACCTACATTGTCATCCAAATAAATATATTAATCCCAGATAACCCTATCAATAGCCTCTGATTTCTGACGGAAACGTTACATACAATTTTCACATTCATCACATGCAACTTTTCTTGGAAGTGAGTCAGGTGATAATGATACAGGTGAACCTCAATGAAGTCAGAAAAGCTACATG
>NC_049982.1:16000603-16002391 GCF_000003815.2 Branchiostoma floridae
ACAAACGATAAGTTATTTTACGACAGGGCCTCTCTAACCAACTGGAAATGTTTATCATTTGCATAGATATGGTAACTCTTCCAACATCGGAACACTTCTCAAATGTACACAATATACTACTACACAACCCCAGGTAAATTACATCATAACACTTTAAATCTGGTCACTTATCATTAACAACACTTTAAACGATGCAAAAATTACCTCAGGCGCTGTTGTCGATCCCAAAAACGAAAGTCAATTATGACACTTAATTGACAAAGTTGTTAAGTACTTCCTTTTCCGCCTTTATAAAATAGTGGTCCAACATGCCGTTGTGTGGACGCCTGACCAAACATTACGTCATCGCCATGTTTTTGTTGTGACTAAGGAATTTACCTGGACTGTGGGGAAAGGTGTTGGCGTCATGTTGACAGTATGGACGTATGTGACGTAAAGGTGGCATTAATTCATTCTAAGTTGATGAGTCAGTTTAATTTTCTTTCGCGGGGGACACCTGTAGTCACTGGTCATGTTTTGACTGTATGGACAAAGAAATTAGCAAGCTTGTTTGATTGGAGGGGGTCTGTGTTTGTTAACTTATCTGATTCCGGAAGCGTCTATTTTCATATCGCACTGACGTGGACATTTTTTTTTCGTATGGGTGAGTCGTGGGCATCTTTATTTGTCACCTTTTATGGCAGCGATCCAGCGACAAGTTGCATAACCCTATAAGGCAACGATGCATATTATGTGATTTCTACAAGCAGGACTGACCAACAACAAGAAGGGGTGTGGAAATAAAAACACTTTTCCATGTTCTTAGAGCCAGATTATGAGGCCTAGTATGCAAGAACAACAGAAATGAACAGAAACAGCAACGAAGATATTACCTACCGAAGCAAACTGTATTTTCTGTAAAATGAAAAAAAAAATAGGGAACAACCAGGATAGTCTATCCCGTAGGGATTTCGTCATTCCTGTTTAATACAGCACAACAGTCAGTGGATCATCGGATACATGTTCCGACTTGACCGCAAATCGTGTTTCTGGTTGCATAAAGCAAACAAACACACTATAAAAGGCGTGTATTGCCTCACTTCACACAGAACGACTTCAGATCGAGGACAGTCAACACTACACGGGGCAAGCTATATACAACATAACGGAACTTTCGTTTCACGGTGTGCGTTGATGGTAAGTAACGTTTGTTTTGCTGACACCAGATGTAACATATATTACAGAAATACCATTCAGTTCATCCGATTATCGTTTGAGACACCGGCCAGGCTAAAGGCAGCTGACTGAGGCCAGTAGCCAAAAGCTACTCTCCAAGCAGAGGTTAAGCTCTGTCTGTTTTTTTTTAAAACGTTTTTTGGTCGTTTTATCGGGATTTATATTTTATATTGTAACGTTATCTTCCTGTGTCAAAACCTAAAATACAAAGCCCGATAGAAACGACTAAAAAATCGTTAAAAAAACAGCCGGAGCCTAACCTCTACTTGGAGAGTAGCTAAAAGCAACAAGACGCCGGCGCACGTTTGCTTCGTACAATGACAGATATCTCGACATTTTCGAAGCTTGAAGCTATTTTGAAACTACAGAATTTAAAATGGATAGACAAATAAGAGAGGGAGATCTGAAGAATTTTCTGCCTCTCGCATGTACGCAGTTTCTGTATTTCACTTTTACATTTGGCCTTTGTCGTTACAATGAAGTCTTTACAATGAAGTAAACTACTCTCCAAGGCAGAGGTTGAGTCTCTGGCATGATAGTTAATGATTTTTTTCGTCGTTTCTATCGGGCTTT
>NC_049982.1:16004031-16006546 GCF_000003815.2 Branchiostoma floridae
ATGGTTAGAGTTTACGGATGATACATGCAATATAGAACAATAACATCTTACGTCATATTGTTTTTACGGAACTTTGTGTTTGTCAAGTTCTATATTTAGCAGCATGATGTCATGATCACGTGGTTCAGATGGGGAAATCCCTGACGTCACCTTGAAGCAACAGAGACATCATTTTTCGGTCAGGCGCACGCTGTTCAGTTGTTTGATGAAAAGTTTGACACGGGTTAGATTTGCGTGCACAGGTAGAATCTCAGGATATCCGAGTCATATTCATACTCTAGCTCAAATGTTTGTGATCCAGTTTCTTCGTTTCTTTCCCCAACTTGAATGTTTCTTGCACCCCATCATACAGGGAACCAAGATGGCGGACAGTAGGTCGGCTCAGACGTCGCCTTTGCCAGACGACACTCGCGAGCTCTTAATGGAAACACTCCAGTTCGCGAGACAGCTGTTGCAGATCGCAGACCAGTACAAGAACGGGTCCCCGGTTAGCGGGGGCGGCCATGACCAGACAGACGCTGTGACACCGTCCGGAGAGCTGCCGCCGAGCAGCGTGTGTCAGCAGCTGGCCGCCGCCATGAACCGGGCCTTACGGTTCGTACAGGAGAACCTCACCGTCCCGGAAGGTTAGTCTACAAGTTACGTGGCACTATGTATGATTCGATATGTCTTACGCATGCTTGTCTCTTAACGCACAGGTTCAAACGTGTCTTCAAATACAAGGTTGAAACAGTTTCCTGCCATAGAATGATAGATCTTTTGTTGTATTCTCTCGAATGTTCTTGCTAGTACTTCTACCTACTTCTGTGAATAACGTCATTGCACTCATTCAGTCATTGACTCATACGTGATTTTCATACCAGGGCCCCCATCAAACATTTCATTCTATGCACAGCTTTAACAATACTAAACAAGACCATGCTTCTTAACACATACCTCCCCTTCCTGTATGTAGAAAAAAATCCGTAATTTTTTCCGCAGCTTTTCTGTCTGTCTCCAACAGAGGTGATCAAAGCAGATGTGCGGTTGGCGGAGGAGGCGGGGAGGTACGCCGTGCTGCGGATCATGCGCTTCTTCTGGAGGGGCATCACCAACATACAGCCCAAAAGTGCCGAGTTCGCAGCGGAACTCAAGGTCGTCAAAGATCACCTGGATCATTGTCAGGAAATGGTCCCCAAAATAGAGGAATACATCCAACAGGTGAGACGATTTTTGAAATCTTATGGTAATTATTTTGATTTTGACAAATATCTGAATGAAAAATATGCAAGTAAATATGTTTGACATGTGCCACCCCCAGGCCGCAGAACTGTGCACCCAGATCATGCAGTGCGAAGGCCAGGATCGCTCCCTCCAGCTGGAGTTCGACAACGTTACGCGGCGTGCAGACCTGGAGCTCACGTTCTGCGAAGAGCGCCTGAAGCAGGCCGAGAAGAAGCTGAACGACCTTGTGATGAAGGTCAAGACAAGGAAGAGGGATGAGGGCAGAGGTAGGGTCATGTCTGTTTATGTCAGTTATCTGAGTCACAGGTTATGCAGGTGGAGCTGCTCTTATCTGCCATGTCTGAAGTCAGAAAAACAAACCTTTCTTGCTATACAATGCTCTCATACCAGTACCAAGCCTGTGGTTTACACAATCTCTTGCTGGCTGGGGTTAATTACCCATGGCAATTGTAGGGCTGGCCGCTAGGGGCACGATTTTAGTCAGACTACTCTCAAACCAGAGTTTCTCATAACGTTTCCTTTCCTGTTCCTGCAGGTATGACTTTACTTGGGAGTGCTGCAGTGTTGTCTGCTGCTGCTGCCACCACACTTCTGTTTGCCTTCAAGGCTCTCACCAGACTGCGAGCCTCGGTCTTGTGTAGCCTCACTGCCATCGGAGGGGGGTTACTTCTCCTGAACCGCGCAGACCAGAGTGAGTACGAGAAATTTCTGTCAGAACTGAGGGAGCACCGCATGAAGAACGAGCAGCTGCAGATCAGACTGCAGGAACTGAAACGGAGGCTGGAGTCGGAGGTGGAGGCGGTTGGGACGTACAGGGTGGATGACAGAATGCCATCACCTGAGCCACAAGATAACCAATCAGAACTGTCCACTGACATTGAACCAGAACTGTCCACTGATATTGAACCAGAACAGACAACTAACATTGAACCACACTCAGGTAATGAAGAACAAGACCACACGGAGGCCTCTGCATCCTCTAGTGTTCCTCATAACGACCAACGATAGGACTGATCACATGACCATTTGATATATAACACAGCAGTTGTACATGGTAGATCCCAAGGATCATGGTTTCAAAATTGTGGATGATGACAGATTGCTAGAACAAAGAATTGCAATTGTGTACATGTACACAGATTGGCTTTTGCATTAATTCAAAATGGAGGAACTATGATTGTTCATGTACATAACTTGAGATGATCCACATGTGCCTTGTAAGGTCCTGTTTATGGAACCTCTTATTTATCCATGTCTATGATAGGTTTAACTTCTCCAAAAAGGCAAAGGT
>NC_049982.1:16006737-16011912 GCF_000003815.2 Branchiostoma floridae
AAAGAAGCAATAAATTTAATTGATTTCATGCCCTTGAATTTTTTTCATAATTAAAAATACGCCAGGGTAATAATCTGCTTCCTTTATTTACTTCAACCCAATGGTTTCACAAAAAGGTAGGGGATAGGTATGAAAACACTAGCACTGTTTCATCACCTTAGTTTGGCACACCCACATTTTTGCCAGTGACAGCTAATCTATTTACATTCCTTACTGAAGTTGTACAGAACTAAGTAGAAAATGTGGAATGGCCTGAGCTTTATCGACAAGACAACATTGCGATGCTCTTCAGCCACACTCAGAAGTAGAGTTACATCATCTTTGATTGGATCGACTTAACAAATGTGTAAAAAAAACAGCATCATACAAAAACGCGTAGGTCGAAGTTGTAGCAAGCTTGAGGCAGAACTGTGACAGTTTACTGTACATGTGTAGCTTAAATTCCAGGGTAAATTCTGGCCCCTGAGATACCCTGGAATTCAGAACTACGTTCCTTACACACGGAGATTTGGTCAGCTTTAGACACAAGTAACTGATTATATTCCATCCTATGTAATAAAATGACGTGACTAGCTATTGACACACAATGATCGCGGTTAGTAACCTTACATGACATGACATGAGTTCTAATCTACCAGCACCTTGAATGCGTTCCTTATTTGCCAATACCTGTAGCTCGACAATAGTAATAATCCATTCATCGACATTAACGTGCTGCGCAGAGGAAAACTAAGGGTCAGGAAACGTATTTTATTTGTGAATCTAACTCTATAACTCTTCCTCCTCCACTTCCACGGTGGCCGTGCTGGAGTCATCGCCGAATTCATTCTCAGCGTAACACTCGTAGATACCGACGTTTTCCTTCTGCAGTGGCTCGATCTGAAACAAAAGTAAGGAGGCTTCATTGGAGGTATGGAGATATTTCCATTTCTGAAATCAAGATTTTCATTATCTCGAGACACAGACTAACAGTCGATTAATAAATCAAATGCCCATAGAAAAGTTACACTTGATGAGGAGGAATGAAAACAAGGCAGAACACAAAAAGATACGACCCCCCCTCTAGTTTTCTTTCTGACTTTGAAACCCTATAACGGTATAACCCATACGTTTTTTTTCCTCAATTGTTCCTAAATTGGATACACTTTTGAAAAGAAAAACACAACAACAAACGAATACTAACCAGCACCCATCCGGTGACCTCGTTCTTCTCGGGCCCTCCGCGGTAGCTGCAGGCGACGTTACTGGCGTCCCCGGGCAAGTCCACAGGCTCGGCATCCTCGTCTGGCGGGGTACAGAGATGGGCAGGAGGTGAACAGGAGGGTAAGGGGACGGCTAATCGATCATATAATCGATAATAGTCATTTTCAAAACAAAAATCTGTTTAGGTCAGTTTAATCAGAATCGTCTTGCCAAGACATTGTAGAGTACACTGGTACTTACAGCACGGAACACTCTTTCTATGTAGATGGAGTTTTATCTTCATGTTCCGTAGATTGTCGTTCAGGTAGAAATAGCGGTATGAAGCTATGTGAAGACACATTACCTTTCCTGAACTTCCATGTGATCCTGGCGGTGGGGTGAGCCCGTACTTCACAGCTCATGAACACAGAGGAGCCGGTGGTGTTACGGATGGGGGTGGGCGGGGTCGCGATGATCGGGGCTGAAAAACAAACGGGCGGTGTTAGGAGGTTTGTGACATTGCCTTATTACTAGATGTATTTTATATAGGCAGAGACCAATTTTCGTCTGCAAGACAGGTCTTTGCGGTGCACAAAAAGCTAGGTCAAGTCAACTACAACCCCATTGGGTATTTGTGTCACATAGTTTGCGGCCTCTTCGCGGAACTCATGCGGATCCTTTGGAAGAGCAGCGTTATTTGACGTGAACTTTGTGACACGTGACAGTACAACCGAGAGAGGAATGCCATTATCGTACAGACGCCAGAATGTAGACACTGTAATCTGTATGGCTGGCATGTACGGTCTCGGAGATGCTGACAATATTTAAGAGACCCTATTCTAAATGTTTACTTCTGTCATCCCCGGGACTGTATTCGTTATAAGCCCAGGGGCATAGGTTAGCAATGCACCTCCATAAATTGCCGATTACAATCCAGACCGATGTGGAAAACCACCAGGCTAGGCCTCTTCATAGTTTGACAAGAAACATATGTTCCTTATTTTGGCGGGAGAAATCGTGCCTTCGCGATCATGCCAAGGTCAGTGGCTTTTCACGTTTTCCATTACCTTTAAGCGAGGACCTAACCTTTGACACAGACAGGACTTGTCTGAAGACGGTTTGACTCCAGACAGATGTTGGATGGAAAGACTGTAACCTTTAGTAATTTTTCTGACGCGATGGCACTAGTGGGGCAGCCGGAATATCCTACGCCCCCATACTGCCATAGGTCGCTAATCTCGCAATGCATGCATTGTCACGTTATGACAATTATTTACAACTTGACACACGCACGTGAAAAGCGCTAGCGCTGCCTTCCAGACGGGTAGACATTTACAGAGTTAGGAAAAGAGTACAAGAAAACACTCACCAAACTTGCAGTATCCCTTGTGCACCTTGTGTATCTTGGATCCTCCCATGTTCTTGCTGCTCCAGGAGGCGAACCTGAGGTTACAGTAGGTGGTGTAGTCGTTCCCGTCCGACCCACACACGCGGTACGGGTACTTACAGTAACACTTTCCGCGACGTTCCTCGCCCTCCTCGTCAGGGTTTACTAGGAACGACAGAGAGGAAATAAAATGTGAATTGGACCACATTTGTGTACAGAAACAGGATGGTAGGATTGGGATGGAACTACTGGTATTGAACTCGCATAATTTGTTCTAGCAGCGCATCCATTGGTCAGTATGACCAAGGAGCTCCTTGGTATGACTAGAAAGAAACTACATGATTGGAAGTGGGACACTGGAAAAGGTAGGTAGACAAAAAATGCAACGAAAGTGCTAGCCTATATACTAGTTAGTAGTACAATATTTAGTTTCCACTCCGTGTTTCCTCCTTCTCCACGATAGCAGCTAAGCTCCATCCCAAATAGTAGACTTGCTAACACATAAAAATAAACAATGAATGATTAAAGACCAATGAAAGACCAGTTTTCAAGATCATTTTCAAGCCTAAAACTGGCACTGTGAAATTAAAATCGTAGCATGTATCATATATCTTCGATGTTGTGCCTTGTGGTCTTTAAAATGTAACCCATATCGTTATAACCAATTAATTTCTGAAGGAAGATTTACTATAGATGTATAATGTTTTGATGGGGTTGAACTTTGCAAGTCACTAAAAAGGGTTTCATTCTTCTCGGATCATGAATTAAAGACAGCTGATTGTATCCAACAGAGATAACAAGGTCTGCCGAAATTGTAACCATTCTCGAAATTGACGGAACGAGACCCCCAGCGGACTAACCGCGGGGAACAATGCTTCAGACAAAGGAACATAATCCCTTATCTTCATTATCAAAATAAATCCAGCCTGGATGCAAGACTGTTTCCAAGGCCAACGCAGGTCATATTCATATTGAAAACAAATTGAAAGAACTTGAGACCGAATTATCAAACTTTAACCCTTTAGACGCAGACATACAGCCAAACGAAATAACGCAAGTAATATCCCAATTAAAGAATTGCAAAGCTTCCGGCAATGACCTGATATTAAACGAGATGTTGAAATCCGCACACCATATTTTAACAAAACCGCTGGCTGATTTATTTAACCTTATCATGTCATCTGGCCACTTCCCCAAACAATGGTGTGAAAGCCATATCGTACCGCTACACAAAGGAGGCTCCAAAGACGATCCGAATAATTATAGAGGAATTACTGTCATGAGCTGTCTCTCCAAATTGTTTACCGCAATACTGAATACACGTCTTTCTAATTATTTAGAAAAACATGCACTTCTTGCCCCAAATCAGTCGGGCTTTAGAAAGAATTTCGGAACACGGGATAATCTTTTTGTTGTTGACTCTTTAACATCTAAGTACATTAACTCCAACAAACGTTTATATGCATGTTTTATAGATTTTAGAAAAGCCTTTGATAGTGTTTGGAGAGAAGGCCTACGCTATAAACTGCTTAGTACAGGGATAGGTGGCAAATTCTATGAGTTGATCAAAACTATGTATTCTCACCCTCAAACGTGTGTCAAAACCCCCGAAGGTCTCACCCCCTTATTCAGTACGTACAAAGGAGTCAGACAAGGCTGCAATCTCAGCCCCACCCTGTTCAACCTGTTTATAAATGACCTTGTTAAAGAACTAGATAATCCTGACTGTGCACCTCCAACATTACACAATTTGTTTGTCTCATGTTTACTTTACGCGGATGACGTGGTAATATTCTCAGAGACTGAAAAGGGACTACAAGGTGCTCTGGACAAACTTAACATGTTCTGCACAAATTGGAAATTACAGGTTAATCTGAAAAAAACAAAAGTTATAATTTTCAACAAAACAGGACGCCTGTTCAAGGACGTCAGCTTTTTCTTTGGCCAGGAGATCATCGAAATCACAAGTTCTTATTGTTATTTAGGTTTGACACTGTCTTCGTCAGGCACTTTTACTACCGCCAAGAAGCAATTGTCCCAAAAAGCACGGAAAGCTCTTTTTAGTCTCAAGCCATTATTCCGTTCACCTCTGTCTCCGAAGGCCTTGTTAAGAATTTATGATGCATGTATCAAGTCCATTATGTTATACGGTTGTGAGATTTGGGGCAAGGATTATCTGAATGATAACTGTCCCATTGAAATAATCCAGAATAGATTCTGTAAAAATATTCTAGGAGTACAAAGAAGTTCTAGTAACTCGGCGTGTAGAGCGGAGCTTGGTATATACCCAGTTGATCTAGATGTTTCAGTCCGTATAGTCAAATATTGGCTTCGACTCAGACAATTAAATATGTCTTCACATCCGTTACAAGTAGATGCACTTCAGTCACAACATTATTTACCAGAGAACAGCCGCAGGAAAAACTGGATACATCATGTAAAGGAAATACTTGATAACAGCGGCTATTCATACATCTGGAATACCGACATCATAGACAGCAGTTATTCATGTACATTGTTAAGGAGAAGGTTGATGACTCCAGCGATTACTTTACATTAATAAAAGAGGCTGCGTGCCGTCTCTGGTCCTTTCGACTAGTTTTTTT
>NC_049982.1:16012012-16016211 GCF_000003815.2 Branchiostoma floridae
GCCTTAAACGTAGAGCGCCTACACTAGCTGCAGTGGAATGATATTGGGGGTACCCCCACACCTCTTTCTTATCAGACACAACCACACCAACCCCAGTCTGAAAGAAAACGCTCGGTCCTTAACAAGTACAAGATGACAAAGTCACGCTAACAAAGTGCAGACGACAGCCGCAGTTTTGGCACGCAGAGGTGGCCGGGAAAATCCTGGGGCTCAGGCCGGGGAGTTTGACATTTGCATATTTCCACTGCTTCAATCAGCAAAACTTTGCGTTTTGTATCAAGAGGATTCGAGAGATTATTTGCGGCTGATAAGATTCTTGCGATGATTCTTTTGATATGCCCGACCACGTGTTATCAATTCTCTGGCTAAGACGGGATGCTGTTGACAAATTAGCCAAGACGAGTACTGTCGGGACTGTAGTTTCAGCAAGGAGGTTAAAAAACACTGTTTTTTAACCTCCTTGGTTTCAGTAAATATTTGCCCCTCATCTCAGAAGAAGAAAAAAACTTGCGTCTTGTCTGCGGAACTTTTCGTTTTCATTTTTTTTTCTTCTAGAAGAAACATACATGTGCACAGTTGAAACTAAAAGTTACACACATTGGCGGTTGCTCCTTGCTTGCGGTTATCACTGGTCGGCCCCTTCGACACCAGGGGGCATCCCTAGTCTGTGAGGTCAGCGGAATTTTACTTCTTGGAATCACGAGATAAAGTAGAAGATAACGGAAACTGCAGAGGAACAGCTGGGTCAAAGGGGAGAACCGTTTTATGTTTTGGTGTGAGGCTCCGTTTGTGGCATGAGAATTCTGGAGAATTCAGACTGCGTCATCGAACTTCGATTAACCAATCACAAGCGGCTCAAGACAAATCTGAAGTAAAAGTTGTTGTTGTTGTCTCTCTAACCGCTTCAGTTCGTCGGTATATGGTCACATGTAAAAGTTAACGAAACATTTAACTTGGGAACTAACGATGTATGCAAATGCTTGACATAACTGTTACGACAAATGCTTTTCGTGTTGAATATTCAAGACTTTATGGGGTTTTATGCAGGTTCTAAAAATGCGTATCTTTCCGTCTCCGTAGGTTACTCAAGTATCGAATACACCAACAAATGTTCGTCTATCGAACCTGCGAAAATGAAATGAAATCATTTTGCTGATTGCTCTGCCTATCGAGCTTCGAAATCTGGCGCTGACGGGCCAATGCCCAACCGTTTATGTCAGACCTTCAGTGTCTAATGGCGCAGCCGCACTACCTAGCGTTCCTTTTGCAAACTGCAACAAAGTTGACACCAATAATACTAGTATGCGATTTCGAACATTGGTGGCTGGAGAGGTTTCTCTGACGATGACAACTACATGAACCCATTTTATGTGTCTTCTCAAGAGTTCCATAATACTGAGTGACCTGATGGTTTCTACAACCCTACAGTACCCTAAAGAATTAGCACGCCTTCTTCAAGTTTTCCCCTTGATGATTCAATTTCAAGGTATACAAACTGAACACACGGACTCAACCAGTGCATGTGATTTATGGGATGTTATTGTGCGCTGCCCTTGTCTGCCAACACGTTTCATATACAATGCATACCAGAGTATCAACAGGGACAGGCCAAAAGGCCAACCGACCCACAAATTTTGCATTTCAAAATAAAGGTACATGCACATAACCACTTTAGTGTACAGATGTATCCGGTCACAATACAAGTATGATGCATCCTCTCTCGATCCTGTAACAATAATTCACCACTATTAGACCTATCAAAGTAATGAATGAATGAAGACAGTAGTATAGTAGCGACACGCTGACTAATATTATTCAGGTGGAGCAAGGTGGAGCAGGTCAGAGGTCAGAAACTATTTATTCAGGCGCAGCAGGTCAGGGGTCAGATATTATGTATTCAGGAGCAGGTCAGAGGTCATAAGTCACATCATTATTCAGGTGGAGCAGGTCAGGGGTCAGATATCTTATATTCAGGCGGAGCAAGGTAACTATGACAACCGCCCCTCCCCCGCCCCCTCCCCCTCTCCAATCGTGAAAGACATGCCCTTATTTGGCCTGGTTCTAAGTCTCTAAGTCACAAAATAAAAACAAAGAAAACATGACAACGTTTGATTTTCCCGTTCTTTTATTCTGTACTTTCAAAAGTCAGCATCCAGCGTGAACTTCTGCTGTTCAGAAGAGGACATCACCCCCATCTTCTGGTACTCCCCCACCCTCTTCTCAAAGAAGTTGGTCTTTCCCTCCAGAGAAATGTTCTCCATGAAGTCAAAGTGGTTCTCGCTGTTGTAAAGCTTACTGCACATGAGTTCCCCCAGCAGCCTATCTGCGACAAACTCAATGTACTGTTTCATCAGGTCTTGATTCATCCCAATCAGCCTCACGGGAAGAGCTTCCGTCAGGAACTCTTGCTCAATCTTAACAGCATTGTCGATAATCTGGTGAATGCGCTCCTCACTAGGTTTATTGGTTGCTTTATTCTAGAGTAGCTATATGTGTTGCTCAGGAGTAAAATAAACTGCTCCGGAGTAAAATAAAACTGCTCCGGAGTATGCTCCGGAGTAATTATAAGTGAGTAAGTATATTTGTTGTAAGTATGTATATTTGTCATGTACGTACGAACATATCCCATCTATATGTACATGCAGTGAAACATTGCTTTGGAGTAACTATACGTGTTGCTCCGGAGTAAAAACACTGCTCCGGAGTAAAAGAAAACTGCTCCGGAGTAAAATAAACTGCTCCGGAGTAAAATAAAACTACTCCGGAGTATGCTCCGGAGTAAGTGAGTAAGTATATTTGTTGTAAGTATGTATATTTGTCATGTACGTACGAACATATCCCATCTATATGTACATGCAGTGAAACATTGCTTTGGAGTAACTATACGTGTTGCTCCGGAGTAAAAAAAAAAAAAAAACTGCTCCGGAGTAAAAGAAAACTGCTCCGGAGTAAAATAAACTGCTCCGGAGTAAAAGAAAACTACTCCGGAGTATGCTCCGGAGTAAGTGAGTAAGTATATTTGTTGTAAGTATGTATATTTGTCATGTACGTACGAACATATCCCATCTATATGTACATGCAGTGAAACATTGCTTTGGAGTAACTATATGTGTTGCTCCGGAGTAAAAACACTGCTCCGGAGTAAAAATACTGCTCCGGAGTATGCTCCGGAGTAAATGAGTAAGTATATTTGTTGCAATAAGTTAGTATATGTATCATGTACGTACGAACATATGCCATCAATATGTACATGCAGTAAATCATTTCTTTGGAGTAGCTATACGTGTTGCTCCGGAGTAAAATAAACTGCTCCGGAGTAAAATAAACTGCTCCGGAGTATGCTCCGGAGTAAATGAGTAAGTATATTTGTTATAGGTAAGCATATTTGTCATGTACGTACGAACATATGCCATCTATATGTACATGCAGTGAATCATTGCTTTGGAGTAGCTATACGTGTTGCTCCGGAGTAAAATAAACTGCTCCGGAGTAAAATAAACTGCTCCGGAGTAAAATAAACTGCTCCGGAGTATGCTCCGGAGTAAATGAGTAAGTATATTTGTTATAGGTAAGCATAGTTGTCATGTACGTACGGACGTATGCCATCTATATGTACATGCAGGAAATCATTACTTTGGAGTAGCCTTGTACGTGTCTGTTATGTAGGCATATATCAACACAACACAAAAGACACTTGTGTACGGTGATCCTGTTTATTTCTTAACACTTTACTATCACTTGACGGCGATCAAAATTGTATTAAGGAATTCATAACCAACACACATGTCGTCCTATGTGTCAAACATGGTATCACATTAGGAAAGAAAAATTGTACTGCAAGCAATATGGCGACCTCACATTACTTCAGGACGAGGTAACCATATTTTTTCATCAATGTCTGTTCTGGGACCCAGTTCTTGCTGTGTACAATCTCATTACTGTAACGAGGCAACGCAGCGAACTCTATTAGATAAAACTTTTTGCCAGCGCGCCTCGTCTGTTTGATGACACGTTGAGGAACATCGCCTGGCTGGTGAGGTAGTGCGATGGACCAGTCTCGATAGAGTGTCCACTCCTCCTCGTCACCGCTGTGGTAGCCGCTGTCGTAGCCGGTACAATCACTTTCATCAGATGAAACCGTCCCTGAGGACACATCTGACCCTGTATCACTCTCGGAACCACTTTGGTCGCGTCGGTTT
>NC_049982.1:16017528-16021636 GCF_000003815.2 Branchiostoma floridae
TATATGTGTGCACATCAATACCTTATCATTTCCCTTCTGTCCACCGAACAAAAAGTATGCCTCATGTCTGCGAAATTTGTGATCGGGAATTTGATCGTGCGTTCAACCTCGAGCGTCATCTGGAAAGAAAACACCGAGACGAGTCAGATGGTGCCTCGGGAGAAGTCGTCGTTGATGCCGAGACGGGCTCTTACCGGGAGCGCGATGTTATCGACGACTCCGACGCGTCGTCTGAACACGATACGGACACGGTTGGTTCCGAAGATGGGAATTCGATGGTGTCACAAGATGAAGAAAGCGCCTCAGACGCCGAATCTGTGATGGGCTCCGAGCAGGGAGACTCCACAGAAGAAACCGACAGCGACCAAAGTGGTTCCGAGAGTGATACAGGGACAGATGTGTCCTCAGGGACGGTTTCATCTGATGAAAGTGACCGTACCGGCTACGACAGCGGCTACCACAGCGGTGACGAGGAGGAGTGGACACTCTATCGAGACTGGTCCATCGCACTACCTCACCAGCCAGGCGATGTTCCTCAACGTGTCATCAAACAGACGAGGCGCGCTGGCAAAAAGTTTTATCTAATAGAGTTCGCTGCGTTGCCTCGTTACAGTAATGAGATTGTACACAGCAAGAACTGGGTCCCAGAACAGACATTGATGAAAAAATATGGTTACCTCGTCCTGAAGTAATGTGAGGTCGCCATATTGCTTGCAGTACAATTTTTCTTTCCTAATGTGATACCATGTTTGACACATAGGACGACATGTGTGTTGGTTATGAATTCCTTAATACAATTTTGATCGCCGTCAAGTGATAGTAAAGTGTTAAGAAATAAACAGGATCACCGTACACAAGTGTCTTTTGTGTTGTGTTGATATATGCCTACATAACAGACACGTACAAGGCTACTCCAAAGCAATGATTTCCTGCATGTACATATAGATGGCATACGTCCGTACGTACATGACAACTATGCTTACCTATAACAAATATACTTACTCATTTACTCCGGAGCATACTCCGGAGCAGTTTATTTTACTCCGGAGCAGTTTATTTTACTCCGGAGCAGTTTATTTTACTCCGGAGCAACACGTATAGCTACTCCAAAGCAATGATTTACTGCATGTACATATTGATGGCATATGTTCGTACGTACATGATACATATACTAACTTATTGCAACAAATATACTTACTCATTTACTCCGGAGCATACTCCAAAGCAGTTTATTTTACTCCGGAGCAGTTTATTTTACTCCGGAGCAACACGTATAGCTACTCCAAAGAAATGATTTACTGCATGTACATATTGATGGCATATGTTCGTACGTACATGATACATATACTAACTTATTGCAACAAATATACTTACTCATTTACTCCGGAGCATACTCCGGAGCAGTATTTTTACTCCGGAGCAGTGTTTTTACTCCGGAGCAACACATATAGTTACTCCAAAGCAATGTTTCACTGCATGTACATATAGATGGGATATGTTCGTACGTACATGACAAATATACATACTTACAACAAATATACTTACTCACTTACTCCGGAGCATACTCCGGAGTAGTTTTCTTTTACTCCGGAGCAGTTTATTTTACTCCGGAGCAGTTTTCTTTTACTCCGGAGCAGTTTTTTTTTTTTTTTACTCCGGAGCAACACGTATAGTTACTCCAAAGCAATGTTTCACTGCATGTACATATAGATGGGATATGTTCGTACGTACATGACAAATATACATACTTACAACAAATATACTTACTCACTTACTCCGGAGCATACTCCGGAGTAGTTTTATTTTACTCCGGAGCAGTTTATTTTACTCCGGAGCAGTTTTCTTTTACTCCGGAGCAGTGTTTTTACTCCGGAGCAACACGTATAGTTACTCCAAAGCAATGTTTCACTGCATGTACATATAGATGGGATATGTTCGTACGTACATGACAAATATACATACTTACAACAAATATACTTACTCACTTATAATTACTCCGGAGCATACTCCGGAGCAGTTTTATTTTACTCCGGAGCAGTTTATTTTACTCCTGAGCAACACATATAGCTACTCTAGAATAAAGCAACCAATAAACCTAGTGAGGAGCGCATTCACCAGATTATCGACAATGCTGTTAAGATTGAGCAAGAGTTCCTGACGGAAGCTCTTCCCGTGAGGCTGATTGGGATGAATCAAGACCTGATGAAACAGTACATTGAGTTTGTCGCAGATAGGCTGCTGGGGGAACTCATGTGCAGTAAGCTTTACAACAGCGAGAACCCCTTTGACTTCATGGAGAACATTTCTCTGGAGGGAAAGACCAACTTCTTTGAGAAGAGGGTGGGGGAGTACCAGAAGATGGGGGTGATGTCCTCTTCTGAACAGCAGAAGTTCACGCTGGATGCTGACTTTTGAAAGTACAGAATAAAAGAACGGGAAAATCAAACGTTGTCATGTTTTCTTTGTTTTTATTTTGTGACTTAGAGACTTAGAACCAGGCCAAATAAGGGCATGTCTTTCACGATTGGAGAGGGGGAGGGGGCGGGGGAGGGGCGGTTGTCATAGTTACCTTGCTCCGCCTGAATATAAGATATCTGACCCCTGACCTGCTCCACCTGAATAATGATGTGACTTATGACCTCTGACCTGCTCCTGAATACATAATATCTGACCCCTGACCTGCTGCGCCTGAATAAATAGTTTCTGACCTCTGACCTGCTCCACCTTGCTCCACCTGAATAATATTAGTCAGCGTGTCGCTACTATACTACTGAAGACCTTTATTGTACAGTTTTGCCCAACCGAGCTAGTAATGGAAAGTGCATTTTTGTTCTCTCTGCCAAGGAAAACAACACAGGCGCCAAAGATCTTGTAGCAAGTAACAGCTGTGACTTTTCAAGTACCCCGTTGGTTGTTTTCAGGACTGCAAAAGTGTCGAACATCTAGCTATGTTTACGCCCAAAGCCGCCCAGTCCTGGGCATATCTTCTCGTGTGTTTGTTTGCCGTAGCATCCTGTCCTGCGTTTGCAGAGGAACAAGACATGTCACCAGATCAGATCGACTCTGTGACGTCTGGGCCAGAAAGTCAAGACCGTGTAGTGAATGGGCGCTGGGCCTACACCTTCGAGGTCCCCGCGCCTCTGGACGTCCCGACCTGTGCGGACGTGCATGCTCTCAGACAGAAAGTGGACGACTTGAAAAGCTCTGTTACCAATCATGTCATTCATCTTAGTAACAAGATGCACGACATAAGTGACCGTATTGACGACGTGTTGACAAGAGTCGAACTTGACATGTCCACGGACAAACCGCGTCAAGCTGACGAAGGATCTGAAGCTGGGGAGGAAACACACAAGTACCCGACAGGTAATTATGGAATTATATACCCCTGATCAATTCTATTTGATTCAGTCTTTAATCAAGAAAGTGCAGTTTAAATCGTGTACACGGGTTTTGGTTACTCCGTGTCCGAAATAATGTGAAGTATTTAAATCTGTGGCACGTGAAAGAATTACACTGATCATTGAAATGAATCTTGTATGAGCCCTTCCGATGGTCAGGCCCCTCCGACAGCGACAGATTGGGTAACACATGTCAGGCTAGGAGAGAAATATTTGGTGCATAAACAATGTTTTAGCCTGGTATCCAGCCGTATTATAGCTCCCGAGTCTGCGACAGAAGAGACTCCGGAGCTATAATACGGCTGGATACCAGGCTAACGATGTTCGGGGCTGTTAATTTAAAAAATGTGACACTTTGAGGATATCTTTTGGTAATCCCCTTCAGATCCACAGAAGTTTGAGATTGTTGAGTATCAGAAATGTTTCAAATGTGACGTCACTCCAACTTTATTGGTCAACTCTTTCCAGATTGTGCGGAGGTGGCTTCCCTGGGTAACACGGAAAGTGGCGTCTACAAGATCCAGCCATCTGCTGTGACGTACAGTCTGAGTGAGAAGTCACTCGGCAGTCTGGTGCAGCCGTTCTACGTCTACTGTCGCATGGACGGAGAGGAAGGGTGGACAGTGATACAGAGGAGAGAGGACGGCAGTGAGAACTTCAACAGGACCTGGGCTGACTACAAACAGGGGTTCGGGAACCCGCGGCGC
>NC_049982.1:16021887-16028611 GCF_000003815.2 Branchiostoma floridae
AAAGTACAGGGCAGGATGGTGGCACCGGCAGTGTTCTTACTCTTACTTCACTAACCTCAACGGCAGGTACAATGAGGGACAGTCTTATTTCCGCCTGTATGATGGAGTGGAATGGTACCACTGGAAGAAAAAGCAGGGGTACTCTCTCAAGGTTACTGAGATGAGAATTATCCCTATTGGGTAGGGAAATTTGACATTGACAAAAGTAGGAGCAGAAACACTGTCCAATCTGCACAATACATGCAGGTTGTTGCCTAGAGTAGAGTTCTTAAGTAGGAGTCTTGCTCTAGTTGAAACCGTTCCTGGACATGGTTCCTACAGTATGTCTATGTATAATGAAAAACTTAATGGTAAAAACATATTACACTACACATTTATTATGCAAATCAGTAGTAGCACACAGTTAATGAAAAATAGTTGTTGGTGATGATATGCAGCCATGGAACTCTTTTGTTTCTTACTAGATAATTTCTAGCCAGATTATTTACACCACTTAATGCTTTGGCACATCATCATTTTATCACAAGTACATGTACATTCTATTTCTGTGATAGACATGTCCTTGAATCACAATCAACTAAAATTCAACACAAGGCCATATACCTGAGTTAATGTAAACGTACATCTTTCTGACACATTTTTGTTACAGTTAGCAGCTAAAAACATTAGGACTACCCAACAATAACATTTTGATAGGATATTGTTTCCTTCATAGCATGACCTTAAGGTTTTCAATTGGGATACTCTAAGTTTGATCTGTGGCATCAGGAGCCCTGGTCCTTCCCCTGAGAGAAGGTGAAGGTACCCATTAAACCTACATGGTCTGAGGCAGCTGCATATCTGAAAAGGAACAGAAACATTCAAACATTACATTTGGAAGTTGGCTTCAAGACACCTTACAATACCATATCAAAAACACAGCAATATCAAATGCCTACAAAATGTTACCATATATTGAGACAATGTAGTTGAAATGAGCTTTATATACTTACCCCCGTTTGCCGTCATCCAGGAGGGAGATGTTGTGGAGACGCACATCACTCGGGAGCCGGACGAACATGTAGTCAATCTGGGGAAACAACAACACCACCATAAATATATGCATTTGCACTTTCCTTTTCAAACATTAGTTGACCTGCTCAATAGTGTGATATCAAGAAACCAAATGTGTTGTCAATATGCTTTGAAATAGACATGGTCTGGGCAACTTGTCCAAGATGATGATGATAATGATCAATCTTCCGTTTAGTTTCAGTTGTATAAATTTTTGTTAGCCCAATGAAGTCACCACCTCTACTGCCAATAGAAGCAGAACACCCACCCTTTTCTCCAAGTGGCTCTTCAGTGCATTGAATGTCAGTCCTGAATCTCGGATCTCATTCCTCCAGTAGGTACCATCTCTATCAGCCCTACAATAAGACATGGAAAACAAGCAATACTGACGAATTAATCTTCTCTCTACTACAACTCAATTCATGCACAATTTAGCTGGAAGAAGGTTATATGTACACACAGTTATACTATTATAGTTTTTCCTGTATTTTGTAGGTCTCTTAAGAACTTACGCAAGCATACCATAATGCACTGTGGTCATTATAATAAACCATAATTCAATCAAGCATGATCAGTACATTCTTGAGTGCATGCCAGTACATGTAGAATGATTGATGTTTAGTCTGTCATAACTATCTATATTGACACCCGGTTCAAGAGCAGTTGACCTACCTTGGCTCTGGATATTTCATGAGCCAGGCATCCTGAAGTTCTTCAGTCTTCACTCTGTCAATCTCCTCAACACCTTGGAGAAACCTAGAACATGGGTGAATGTTTAGGGAGAGTGAATTTCAAGTCATGTGTGTATTTTTTAAATCCTATGTTGTCATTCTCCTGACTGTCACACTTTCAGAAAAAAAAGCAGTCCATAAAATATGACCCTACAAGGTGTGAGCTGCTATGTGTTTATTGTATCAACATTTATGTGTATTGACCCTTAAAATACTGTATATACCTTTTGTAGTGACTGCTTATGAAAATCTTCCTATGATCAAAGATTCTAAGACTGGATCAAGATACCATCAACCACATTTCTTCAGAATAGCAAAAGGTTCCCACATGGCCACAGTCCCAGTCGTCACCATGTTATTACCTGATAGCCTTGGAGCCAGGCTCAGTGTTGAGATCTCCCATCAGGACAGCCGGCCCACTGAAGCGCTGCATGAACTCCCAGATCTGGACAACTGACTTGTCTTGGGCCGGCTCACTCAGGGATAGGTGGGTCACAAACAGGTGAACCTGAGGGACAGCAGTACCAACATTGGATAAGGACATGATTCAAACACAGATCCTACAGAAGTTGATACCTGCAGTTAGTGTTTCAGACAGTGAATTTTAACTTTATAATTAAAGGGGGGAAATGATTGAACTACAGTTTAACTAGTTCAATAATGACTTCTACCAACACAGATGAACTCTCAAGTTAAAAGGGAAAATTGTTCACACTTACAAGTCCCAAATATGGTGTCTCTATCTCAGCATGTAGACAGATTCTTTGATGGAAGTCTTCTGAGTCACTGGCATTTCTGTTGATCACAAACAAGATGCACATTTAGTACAGATGTTTTGACATGCTTGGGGAAGAGATGACTGCAGGATTTGTGGCTGATTCAAAAGATTACATGTGGAAGACTTTAGTCATTTTTGTCGCTTAGTTCAAATTGACTATCTCCAAGGTCAATTAGCAAAATATGCATAGGTTATTAATATATGCTATAGAATATACTATATAGTAGACAAAGCTTTGTTTCCACATATATAGTTTGGTGGCCTTTCTTACCTGTACAGTAGAATATAGTCATGGGTGATAATTGGAAATTTGGAGATGATGGCTACACCCTCTTCTACCCTTCCCAAAATGCTCTCTGGGTAGGACATGGCAGGCTGAAATACATACTGTAACAGACACAAAGCAGTCAGCTGGGAAACACTAGAGCTCCTTTGCAAGTCACTTGCTGATAATGTTTAGAAGTGACAGACTTGTAGATATAATGGGAATGGATAGCCCTGAAGTACTACATGTAAATTATTCTGTATCAATTCTATAGTTTTTGATATACATAACTGTAGGCTAACACAGACAAGCTTTCATATGCCAACTACAAATGTCATTTGTTTTCATTGTATTAATTGGCTGTCAAACCAAAGATACCTTGTATCTGTTAAAGAAGAGGTGGTTGTAGCCCTGATAACATTTTGCTGATGGATATTTGCAACATGGTGCCTGTTACCTGGTATCCAGGGAGGTAGTGTGTGAAGTGTTGTATCTGGTTTGGCCCCAGAGGCCCTCCTCTGTTGTAGGCAAACCTCACTTCTTGCAAGGCAATGATGTCAGCAGCACAGTCAGCAAGGACCTGGAACAACAGGTTTGTGAAACTTATCACAACATCTCAAGAAAATCTACCTCTACCTGTAGCAAATATCATCTGGGTCTGAGATCAGTAAGAACTACAATTGTCCAACAATTGTTGTAAATATGCAACTACCACGAAGCTTACCTGTCCCAGGTGCTGGGCTCGCTCTACATAAGCCTTCACTCTTCCCTCTGGACCACCATTAAAATTCCATACATTGTAGGAAGCAATCTTCAGTCCAGCAGATAAGTCATTGTCAGTCTGAAGATAAGGCTTTTTTGTTGTAGTTGCAGATTTTGCCTTTTCTTGACTACCACACTCCTGCTTTTCCTGAGAAGTCTGTTGGCAAACCTGACTAGATGAATATTGCACACTATGTTTGTTATCTCCAAGAGTCAATGATTCAACATTTTGAGTCCTAGTGGAAGACATCGCATCTTCCTGGACATCTTGTAAATATTTTGAAGCACATGGCAAAACTGTCCCTTCATCTGAAATAAAATAGAGAAACTGCTTGCTTTCAGATATACCAGTACAAAGACAACAAGACAGTGTATTACCCAGATTTTATGGAGGGTATGATAATCAGTACATATCAGGCAGGGCTTTAATGTATAAAGGGAAATCACAGACACTGTAGTTGTTTTAAGTTTTCAATATAAAGAGGTCACCTCAAAAATTGAAACAAAACTACAGCAAACATTCCCCAGTTCACAGTACTCCAATCTACAAAGCATAGGTTTGTAAGTCTGTTATCCATTCATTCATCCATCAATTTACTCTAAATGAGCTGGCCAAGACTTACCTGTCTGAGAGGCTACCTGGAACCAGGTGTGCTCAAACACATACAGGTGTCCTGAGAACATGGTGACCACAAATCTGTGGACCAGGGAGTTTGCAATGCTTGGCCAGGACAGGGTGAGGAAGTAGGTGATCCCCAGGATGATGATGTGGGTCTCAGTCAGCTTCTCCCCATTCTGTTCATATACCAACTCATACAGAGCAGGGTTCTGGCCATTCTGAGTAAAGTGGAGTTTCTGAAATGACAGAAAACAACAACAACACAATATTCAAACACATTGTCTTTTCAAAAGTTTGAAATAAGATTATGTTACGGAAACCACTTAAGGCAAAGGGTTGCATCTTCCATGTGCTGTTTAGGCCACACCAATTTAATTTCTTGGTTCACGGATTTTTTCATAAAAAATATGGAGCGAAAGGGCGAAATAAAGATAAAAATAAAAATTGTAAAATGGTTGGGGTAAAGGTAACGGCTAATGCAAAACATTAAGAAAAAAAGTTTTCAGCTTGAAAAAAGTACAAAAACACTATTATTGTACAGTAACAGCACCTGTACCCACACTTTAAGGAGCTTATAATATAAAGGCCAATTTGCTACACCAGAAAGTTGGTGAATGGTTTCATTAATGGTGAAAATTTGCTGAGTAGTAATTTTTATTTTTATTTTTTTTCCCAAAAAATAGGAGCGAGCGAATCCGTGAACCAAGAAATTAAATCGGTGTGGCCTTACGTACCAGTTTCCTTGGCTGCAGTATTTCAGGTTTGAGGAAGTCTCCACCCTCAGCACCCTCCCCTGCCCTGGGTACCAGATGTGGTACATGTTCTGTGGCATACTGGAGAGCAAACTGAGGGTGCATACAGGGTACAACAGTATTGATAAGAACATATGTATGAAAAGCTAAATTGTACTTGTTTCATTTTTTTTGGAGGGAATGGGGCTGGTATACCCAACATCAAAAGTAGTCCTATCCAAAAAAACAAAAGAGATTGCAATAATTACAAATACTAACATTACTAACGATCAAAAATATTTTTGTGGCAAAAAAAAAAAAAAAGGATATCATGCTGTCAATCTTATGCTTTCAATTCATTCCACATGAGGTTATAGACATGAATGGTAAATATCTGATATACTAACAAGTAGAATAAGTTACATGAATAGCTTGTTGAATCATGAAACACAAACTTTACATTGGCTTCAGTTTTTGCAGGCTTCTTGCAGATATGATAGGGCATTTTTCAAAAACAAGAAACTCACCTGTGCCACCTGTTGGATGTCGGTGTCATTTGGCAGCACACCTGGCACAAAGCTGTTCAGGATCCCACCATATGCTAGAACCTGAGCTGTTGGTACACACGATCAAACGGTTATCCAAACTGGTGCCGTTACTTGATCATGTTGTTCTTTACTTTTACATGGTTACTAAAATAATCTACTCTCATGTCCTTAATAAACGTACCGGGACGTTTATTTTTTTCAGCCTCACAATCCACCCGGTACGTTCTTATTTTGGACGGTACGTTTATTATTTTTTTTCAGAAAATTGGGGCTTTGCTTAGCCAGGACCCTCAAAGAATTGAATTTTGTGTCTTTAAAAGAGTTTGACGGTGACTATCATTTTTATTACATTTTGTCTTCATTGGTCGAGTTTGGAGAAAACAACCCCACTTCATAAAAAAATTTGATAAATTCAGCTTGCCCTATGGTGCTGCAAAATGTCTTCAGGTTGGTACAAAGACAGCTGGCGGATCCGTGTTGTGGAGTGCTTGAAATGTCAAGTACCACCATCTGACTTTCTGGATTTCGAATTTCCAGCTGCACAATCAAGCCAATGATCTTGGTACATGGTTGAGTTATGTAGTTTCTATTTTGCTGTTGTTCATTACGTGATCAAAAGATCGATGTACAGCTGAACGACATGTAATAAAGTTGCGAATTACATAACATATAACGTTAGGTCAGCTAGAAAACATTAGGAAAGTGGGGAGGGGGGCAACTCTGATGGCCTTACCTTCGTCTACAGTGGGTTTCCCGTCAATTTTTGTGGCACCAGCGGAAGCCATGGGTCCCAAAGCAGTGGCTACTAGTAGTATTAACATGTTTTCATCACGAAACATGGGAGTTTTCCTGAAAATGTCAGCTTACGTGGCCGACGAACAGACGACGTCCGCCATGACAGTCACACAGCATCACGGGATAGGGTCATACTTAAGGTCACTCCGAATGTTTACTATTGTTTTCTTTTCCTGCAATATTTTGTACCGTATGTCACTGAATGTATATTGATGACAGCTCACAGGGAGTTGATGTAATGTTATTTGACTTCCCAGGCCAAGGATAACAAGCTGAACTAACAATAAAGTAACATTGTGTTGTGATATTAGAATTCATACTTGAGAATGTTCATTTTGCTTTGTAGGGTCATTTTTCTCTCAATCTGTGTATTGCTGTGTTATCACCATACCATTATGGAAGTATTACAGACAATGGAAGCAAATATATTACCAAACGTATC
>NC_049982.1:16028711-16031003 GCF_000003815.2 Branchiostoma floridae
GTGTGGGGGGTCCAAATAGGTGTCCACTGTCCAACACAAGGGATCATTTCTGACGCACTCAACACAAGATTATGCCTGAAACAATCTCCCATACTGCAACCATCATGTAATGTTATGTAATGACAAGCCAGAACACACCTTAGAAGCTAAGACTACAGATACCTTCAAAGCTGGGGTAGCCAAGTACTATGGTTAATGTTACCCCGGCTTCACCCAGCTGTAAGGGTAGGGGCCTATATCTAGTGTGGCAATATGTACAGTATCACTTGTTCGTTTATTTATGCACCACTTTTTTTTCTATTTTGTTGATGGCTTGCATGACCACCACCACCGGCCACACTTGGGTAAGGCCTCTGATCATAAGTAAGTCCTAGACATTATGCCCCATGCGGGGTTTTGTCTAGTATCATAAGAAGAAGACCAGTTCCAATGCATATCTAGTAAAGGTTAACGTTAACATTATTGACTACACACGCCATGTCCATCAATCTCTAACCAACAGTTCGTATGACCTGTTTGAATGCACTCACAAGTCTGAATGTTAATGCTAGTTCGCCTTTATTCATCCGCAGGATGACCTAATGTTATATCTGTTGTTTTTAAGACAGCATTCAGGGATATGGAGTCGATGGAATGTGCAATATTTTGAAAACATTACAATTCAAAACCACTGTCCATTGATTTGACATCCCTAGATACCCTGTTTTTAGAAACAATGGATATGTTACCCCATGGATAAAGGTGTTATAGGGTATGGTATGGATGAATAGAGATGCATAAAATGTGTTCATTATGACAAGCTGTAACAACCACCATGTCCAGACTACCACTTGTAAAGAATCATAAAAGCTGAAAGTGACCATCATGTCGTAGAGACCTATGCAATCAGTATAACAAGCTCCACTGGAGTTATTCTGAAATAACAGAAAGTAAGTAATGTTATCTATGTAACATGAATATCTTGGCACAATATGTGATTTATGAAAGAACAAAACTAAGACACTGCAGCTAAACGACTTTGGGTAACAATTGCAAAGTGTCAATCTAAGCACTACATGTTACATGGTTAGCGTTACACACATTAAAAAAATATGCAAAGATATGCAAAGTACAGTGTGTCATCTGTTCATCTAGTTCTCATAAAGTTTAAGTCACTGTCAATGGAGAGTGGTTTAAGAGACACTGCTTGAATATTTGGTAAACTTGGTTCATATACACATTTGTGTTGCTAACCCATATTTTACATAGATGAGTTCACGGTAGTTAATTTCATACACTATTCTTGTCTTCTTTACTTGATGCCTTTAGCTGCAAGTTCTTCTTTAACTCTCCTCAAGTAGTCAGGATCTGGATAGCCATAGCTGCAAAAGACACAATTGTTAGGTTACTCCTGATGATATCACATCTTCCCATAAGAAGCTTCTTTTACTGCAGACACAAATTCTATTTCATGTCATTGGCATGAAAATGTCACCAACATGAGTAAAAAGTTGACTATCACTCCTTGACATTAAAGGTGTTTTTACTCATTTGCATTTAACTCTGGATACCCGGTAGTTACTAACGCAACCATGCCACCCTACAAACTTTATCTGTCCTCCCTTATTCTCTAGCTTCTATTTCTTAGTCCTTAGGAAGCAGAAATCAACAAGTACAAGCAAGAAATTGGAGGAAGAAACTATGAAATTTGTAAAAAAAAACATTTACTTTGTTGGCCCTCCATGTATGTTGGTTTTGTGGTGAATGTCATTCCAAATGACATTGTCTGAAAGTCCGGTACTTGATGATGTACCGACAGTAAAGACTAGCCGTTGGTTGAAGGCACGTCGAAGCAAGGCCAGGACTTCTCTCCCCTCACGGTTGTCAGGCAGATAGGCTCGGCGGAATGTTGCAAAGTACGGACGCCCAGGGTTCGGATGTTCTGGCTTTGGGGGAATCAAATACATGCACAACATAATGTTAATGTTATCAATTAGACGTCTATTAATACTCAGACGATGTCTCTGTGAGTGAATTCTGGAAGAACTGCTGTTACAACATACACAGACCACAAGATAAAGTTTAGATCCTCTCTTTCAATTTCAAGTAATTATTGCTTTTTTTAAATGTACAAGTTGTTCGTTTTTATGTTCGTCTTTATGGGCCACAGTGTCTGAGAATAAAACAATAAACATAATGTTGTAAGTTTGTCTTCATTAACTGATCATATAGATTAAATGGCAGGGAAGACAACCTTCTTTACAATGATAGCACTTCCAAATAATGCACACTGCTGAGAGAAAAGATCATCCT
>NC_049982.1:16044620-16045757 GCF_000003815.2 Branchiostoma floridae
CATTTGCATTTGAGAAACAGGAACATAGAAAAACATGCCATGCACATAACCAAACATGCTCTAAAAAAGCACGCATATTTCTACTACAAAGCAACTCAAACAATGGTCGACTAATCCTTAATCATTTTCCTCAAATACAGGATTCCAACAAAATAATGATTGACATTGACATTGACTGTAGTTTCACAAACATCAAAATTTACTTTACTGTACCAGTGTTTATTTGTTGGTATGCAGAAAAAAAAAGACGATACTATCTCAGCAAAAAGATCCAACAAAAAGAAAAATAAGCTGGCATTTCCTCTCAACATAAAATAAGAATGATAAAAATAAAACATGTCTAAGGAGTTGCCATTAATAACAAATCTGTTTTTGCCATACTACGAGTGAGAAATACACAACTGACTTTTAATTCAGAGGAAAAAGCAACTACCTGGTACTTTTGAAACTACATTGTATATTATATACATACATTTTTTAAACTTTAGCATATCAATGACTTTAGTCTTACACTATTTAAACATTTCCGCATACAAAACAATCCAATAACAGCAACAAGAGAGAAAAGAAAGTAGGAACTAAGGTATAATTAATCAAGTCATCTATCTTGTTGCTAAAATGCAGAGCAAAAAAAAAGGAACAAAACTAAGGGAGAAGTCATGCGGATTCAGCCTCCATCCTACTCGGAGAAAACAACAACAGCAACCAAAGGTCTCAACATTTTCTTCCATGTGAAAAAACACCGGATTAATTACAAACAGAATTCATTCACCCGTGTCTATCAGACTCAGAACGCAAAGCGGGGAAAAAACAACCGGAGATAGAACAAAAATCAGGGACAGTCCATCTCTTGAGCCAAAGGTCCGAAAACATTAGTTTTTTTCACGTCCGGCTGTTGTTCTGGAGACCTGGAAGCTTGGCGTTTAGCGAAGGTCTTCCTTCGCTGTACCACAAACTCCCCCGTTGTGTCGCCTGCCACGCCCTGCTCCAGGTCCTCCTGGCATGTCAACAACACCCGGCGATCCCCACGTGTCGCCCAGATTCTTCCCTCGATCGTTACCCAAACAGCTGACAGGGGATTGTTATCACCTCCATTAGTAATCAACTGTTTTGCTTGGTGGAAAAGCGCCCTACTAG
>NC_049982.1:16046662-16048522 GCF_000003815.2 Branchiostoma floridae
CTGCACAATGGCCCTCCCCATTCGATCCTTCGAGGGCAAATTTGTCAGCAAAATGAGTTCTTCTCTGGCAAAAAGGGTCGTAGAGATGGGAATAGACACTCATCTGCAACACTTCACCTCGATTGACGATCGATGGCAAACAAAAAGTACTTAAAAACTCATAGTGCTACATAGTGCAGATTGATTGGATGCGGCACTTCTCATTTGCCTCATGAATAAGTTCAGTTTGCATGTCTCATGTATAAACGGTAGCATGAAAAGAGGAACTGAAACTACACTACACAGTCTACACTGGGTGTATAAATGTCATGCTCAACTGCCATGGCTGTGTGATGATTTATTTATGATATCTGTCACAGAGGGATAGTCCATGTTGGAGTCGGGCGGAGGAACACAAAAATTAACACAGTACAGTTAGTCAAACCTGCCCAAGCGACCACCTCTTCTTAGCGACCACCTGGCCATTACGACGGCTTTCTCTTGGTCCCAAGAAATTTCGCCATTGACGTAAGCATTAAGTGACCTCTTTACAACGACCACCTGGCCAACGCAACAGTGACCGCCAGAAATTGGCACCAAATCCCTGCCCATAAATGACCGCGTCATTTTCAAATCTTGAGGCGTCATCGATTTTCAATGATAACTGGCGCAATTTTGTGCCGAAATCAGCCAGTTTGTGTCAGATTTTGACTACCATTAATTACGATGTTATGTTCAAAATAAATATGGCGTCGGATGCACGTACGTTTGCTTGCTATTTGCCATTAAGGTATCTCGGTTGGCTAAATTGGCATTTTGACCTTCCACTGTTTTCTTATTAATAGATTAAGAAAGAATGGAGCCGTAACGAATGTTGATAGATGGGCATTAGAGAATTCTAAATCTGATTTTTTTTGGGCCGAATTGATGACGTCATCATTTTTATTACCTCTGATATTATTTTTTTCTATGACAAAATACAGCACCTTGGTACATACCACTGTAACATCTATTATCATAATACCGGTACGTTTACGACGATTTCTCTAGCCATACTGATTTGACAAATTGTCAACGCATCATTTTCTCCAGTTACATGTTGCTGTTATAGGTTACCCTTGCCACTTCTTCTGTGTAACTTTTCTGCCACTCTTGCCCTGCTAAAAGCGTAATATTGTAATTGTAACACGCCGCGGAATTACACGGCGAACGGGCGCGTGGTTGGGAGGAGGTACAAAATACCGGTAGGAAGAAACACGGCACAATTAACTGCCGCTATGTACATTTATACATCCTCTGATGTTCCTTCCTTTTCTGTCAGTAAATGCATAAAACATAAACCTGCATGAGCATACAAAATGTCATGAGAAAATGGACGTATACTGTCAAGAATTTTCATTTAACTTCTGTCCGTCACAACCGCTATGACGTAACACTTCACTGCTAGCGTAGATATAAAAATGGCGGGAAAATGGCTGCGTACGTTCAATTTTGCCCATTCAGTCGTAGATCCGGGCTATTATGCAACGGTTCTTCACACTTTTACATGAGTTGTAGGTCACTAACAGAAATTCAAGATTGTTGTTGAATCATGTTCGTCTTGTGCCGTGAGCATGTGTAATTATGATCTATATAAATTTGGCAATGAATGTGACAGTGTGTTCGTCCCACGACGAGCTGCCTACCCCGAAATTTAAAAAAAAAGTATACTGAAAACTTTTGGCCTTGTTGTCTTCGAATGCATTGTTATCGATGCTTTGTAAATGGTGTATTGGACACCTAGATGTCTGAAGTGTGCACAGCTCAGAAATAACTATTGTTGCATGTGTAGATCTCTTTAAGTTCCAGTATTTCTAATCTACCGGTATAAGTCTTACTACC
>NC_049982.1:16048622-16069541 GCF_000003815.2 Branchiostoma floridae
TATATCAGAGGTATAAAAATGATGACGTCATCAATTTGGCCCCCCAAAAATCAGATTTAGAATTCTTTAATGCCCATCTATCAACATTCGTTATGGCTGTCGCTCCATTCTTTCTTAATTCATTAATAAGAAAACAGTGGAAGGTCAAAATGCCAATTTAGCCAACCGAGATACCTTAAACACAATGGAAGCCATTTAAACCATGCATCGGGCATGTTGTGAGTCGATACTCTTCTGACCGACCACCTGACCAAATCGACCACCTTTGCCCGGTCCCCCCATGGTCATCTTGGGCAGGTTTGACTGTATTATTAATTCAAAAACACTTTGAAGAGTCAATTGAGATCAAGTCATCATGTTATCAAGTCACTGTAAGAGCTGTTTTATTTTGGTCGACTGTAACGGTTATGAATTATGACAACATTTAAACATGTAATAATGGTGTTTGTGTGCTATTTTATTTCTATTTATCTATCTAAAAAATACTTACTTGCAACTCATTGTTGGCATGATTCTATGGTTGATATGAGTGAAACAGTATGATATTGATGAAGATAAAATCCCATTGCAGTGGCGCAAAATGTACTTGCTCAGCCTGGACATTACATCCAGGGCAGTAGAGTGAAAGTTGTTCCTTGTCCTGGAGACTTAGAAGAACCAGAGATGGAATCTGATGCAGAGGAGTGTGACAGTGTGGACCATCATGCAAGTGAGCAGTTGTGGAATTTTATCTGTTCTGGATGTTTATGAAGTTGATAAATTGCAATAATACCGATGGCGATTAATGTCATTCATCTTTGTCACCTAATTTGATAGTTTAAAGTATAGAGGCTACATGTAGGCTTTGCTTATCAAAGACAAGTGTATTTCTCTTTGCCTTGTATAATGTAAGCACCATATTATTCTCAATCTGCAAAACCAACAGAGCATCCAAAGTCTTACGAAGATCTAATTGTTCCTATTTAGATGCATCTTTTCCAAGTGAGATGTCTTTCCTGGGGAAGAAATTTGAAGAGGTCATCACATCCAGCCTAGTTTCACCTTCAAAGAAGCTCAAAGGTATAGTTTGTTGAATATTCTGGGCTTTACTCTTGTCTTATGCTATCTCAACATGGAAGAACAGCATCTATTCAATATGATTATAGCCATCTGTTTGATAAAGGCAGTTTTTTAGAGATCAAATATGCATCATGCCATGCACGACAATTTGTACAAAATAGTTAAAAAGTATCACTATTTCTTACAGTTGACTCCAATGAAGTATCATCACAAGGCCATTCTGCTGGCTCAGCATCTGGAGGAAATGTCTGTCGTCCCAGGATCCCGGCTCATCCTATGTTCTCCACACCAAAAGAATCACCTCTGAACAGAAAGATGGAAGAGGAAAGGGCGACCCCAAGCTCATCATCTCTTCTGCCATCAAAGTCATCATTACAGATGGAAGTGGTATCGACTGATGTGGCATCAGCAGGCCCAAAGTGGCCTGAAGCACCATCGGCCTCAACAAGTAAAGAGGACACAAACTACACAGATAATGTAATGACAGATGGGGCAGCACCAGATGACATGTTGTTGGAGGACCATCCTGTCCTTGACATGGGTGATGGTAGTGTAAGGCCAAAAGAAACAGGACAGCACAACACCCCTTTTGCAAAGGAGACAACAGAAGAAGGACTATATCCTGCTGAAGACGTAGTTCTTCAAGTGTCAGGGTTTTCTCCTGATCAAAGCCAGACTGTAGAGATGTACTTTGAGAACTCAAAACGGTCTGGAGGGGGAGAAATGAAGAGCTTTGAAATCAGAGAGGACAAAGCCTTCATTGTCTTCAGTGACCCAGCAGGTAGAATTGCTCATTATGTAGAGTCCAGTTTAGGACTATCCTGTAAGGTTACACAGAAATATATTCTTTAAAAAAACTAAACATATTTTTCCCTAGCACATTGTCTTCTATGACTGAGTCATTAACATGATGTCCCACATTTTTGTATCCTCAGCTAGTGAGCGTGTGCTGGCTAGAGAGCACAAGATTGGACAGGCTACATTTCTTGTTAAAGCAGTAAGGTCAAATATGGCAGCCAATGCAAGAGAACGTCCACTTCATAGTACTTGCCTCCTTGTAAAGGTACGTTGGACAGCCATTGCAAATTTCTGGCCTTTTACGGAAGTTTTTTTATCATCTTTAAAATAAATTAAAGTGAATAATTGTGATTGGGCTTCAGAGCTTGTAGGTATGTCACACTCTAGGGTAAACTACAGAATATTTCAATGATGATGATGATTAGTTGTATTTATTAAGTTAGAAAAGTTAAATAAGTTCAATGGAGTATGCCAAATGTTTGCTATGTTGATGTTTAAACTTTCTTAGGGCATAAATGAAAGCACCTCCAGAGAAACCCTTCTGCTGTACATGGAGGCCATCAGTGGGGATACTGTTGTTGACATTGTCTACAGTTCGCAACCAGGACTGGCCTTGGTTACAATGGACCGTATAACTGGTAAGTACAATTGATGGTGTGTGGTATTATTAATGGGTAAATCCTACAAATTTCAATTTGATAGCACTTGGTCCTGAACCATTGCTTTATTCTTATATTTTACCCCTCTGTATTACCAATCAATTTTCACTTTCTGCTTTAGATGTAAAGGTCACCACTCACATTAATGTTATTATTTCCTAAGACTTTGACAGAATGGTAGCCAAGTCTGCTGTCAAACAACTTGAGGGCAGGAGTCTGACAGTTGAGAGGGTCCCCATCACTGATGGCATCATAGTGACGGGCCTGCCTGACAACACACCAAAGGACCTCGTGGAGCTGTATTTCGACAATGCCAACAGGAGTGGGGGAGGACCAATTGCTGATGTCAAGTATGACCAAACTAGAGGGACAGCCATCATACACTTTGAAAGTCCAGACAGTATGTAAAATATCTTTTTGATTTTGCTTCTGAAATTGATGCATATTATCTAGACTAAATTGTAATTATCTGATAGTTAAAGGCTACAGAGTCTGGAACTTTCATTTGCTTGGCAACTTCTACACTGTACAGAATTAGACTCCAATCATACATTGCTTTATAATATTTTTTTATTTTCCAAAGCTGTCAACACAGTCCTCCAACAAGAACACAAACTGAACAACACTGTTATCACAGTGAAGCCTTACTACGAGTGCCTTGGAGAAACACTGGAAGATCATGACCCTGCAGCACTCAAACTCCCTGACCCTGTTGAAGTAGAGGTTAATGCTGAAGTAATGAATTTCATCTCTTCCACTGAAACCTACATAAATGAACTCACAAAAACAATGGAGGATATCTATGCCACTGTTGACTGGAATCCAAGTCTTGGAAGAGTTGCTGTTTTGACCCCAACAATGACCCCTGCACTAAAAGATGTCCACAAGGTCACCCAGGATTGGGCACAGAGAAGCAAGAACTTTTTGGAAGAGTATCTCAGGAAGTTTCAAGCAGTTCAGTTCTCTGTGTCTCCAGACATATGGGAGCATGCCAAAGACGAAGTACAGAAAATTGTGGAGAACATTAGCAGAGAAGCTGTCTGGGTTGATGGATATGAAAAGGAGGAAGGAGGCGGATCTGTACAAATTATTGGAACAGTGGAGGCAGTTGCTGAGGCCAGACATTGTTACAAAGCCATGGTTGATAAAGTAGAGGCACACCTGAAAAGAGAGGCATCCATCGTGACAGACCATATCCGTAACATCATGGCTGCGAGGCTCAAGTTGCTTAACATGCACAACTTTCCCTCCAAACATTCTGACATAGAAATGCAGCTTCATATTGACAGGCAGGAAGTGTTCTTCAGGGGTCAGCAGTCTCTGGTCACCAATGCTAAAATCAAAGTTTATGAATTTTTTAACAGCTTGGTAGAGGAGAGGATCAACCTGTCTCGTGGGATACGGGAATACCTTATGTCAAACAAGGGAAGGGGATACGTTGAAAACTCCATGCAGGAGAAAGGAATCATGGCAACTTGCAGCACAGATAATGGCGAAGTGATGGTGCTGGCAGTGGATCCTCAGGACATACAAAGTGCAAAACATATCTTACAACAGAGCATATCTGAAACAAAGATAACTGTTCCTGATGATAGTGAAGACTTGCTGGACACCCGTGGATGGGCCGATCACATTGGACACTTGAAGGATACGCTAGCAGTTGACATCCATGCTAATACATCAGGCAGTGTGTGGGTTGTGGGACCTTCAGAAATTGTCCCCTTAGCACAAGGTGAAGTCAACAGCTACATAGTAAACAACACCATTGTCAAGATTGACATGAATGTAGGAGAGGGATGCATGAAGTTTCTTCAAGACTATCATCGCAGTGCCATCAGTGGGATAGAGAGGAAGCTGATGGACCATAAAGTAAAGATAACTCAAACTGGGAAAGGCTTCTTAATCCATGGGACCAAAGAGGGAACACAAGCTGCCAAGGCTGAGCTGCAGGACCTAGTGTCAGCTGTACTGATAGAGACGATGGCGGTAACTAAGCCAGGTGAGTCTTACAATGTAACTTTGGTTTGACTCCATGTTATTTATTTGCGTAGTCTTTCTCAATGCTTAGGTACTATTCATAAGATATTATCTATAATATGATATCTATACCCTCATAGCTGACAGACTTCAATGTGTTTTCAGGATTGTACAAGTTCTTCACTGGGAACATTGGAAAAGGGCTCCTGAAGGTCATAGAGAGAGAAGAGAAGGTGGTGATCTCAACAGAAGACATTCCTGCTGGTGCAGCAGCATCTGGTGTTGGAAGGCCAGTCTCTGCTCCAAAACAAGTAAGTGAGCAAAAAATATTTCAAAAGTTTGTTTACTCATGTTGTCATTTCTTTATTTCTTTGTCATGATTCAAGATATTGGTTACTGTACTGCAGCCTGTCATAAGTTTCTTTCATTGAAACATTTAGGTTTTTACCTTTATTGTAACTTGGTGATACAAAACTGTATGTGCACTTCATCATGACTTGATCACTATTTTCTCTTCCACAGCTCTGCTGTGTGACAACCAGACAAGGGAAGAAACTATTTGTCTGCCAGGGAGACCTGACAGCTCTACAGGTGGACGTCATCGTTAATGCAGCCAACAGCAGACTGTCTCATGTTGGGGGTCTGGCCGCAGCTCTGGTGAAAGCAGGTGCTTGCAGGTTTTCTTTTGTCTCTCTTTCTGTTAATGATTCATATGAAATGAAAAAGACTTAAAATGTTTGGCATGTAAGCTTAGATATGATAGGTATGCAGAAGGTAGAAATATAATAAACCATGTGCTCTATTGTCTGCACAATGGAGGTTTTGTTTGTACTGATATTAGTGGATTTGAGAGTAGATTGGACAGCTGGAGGCATCATGAGATTTTCCCAATCTTCCTGTCTCCTTCTGCAGGAGGCAAAGAGATCCAGAGGGACTGTGAGTCCTACATCAGGACGTCAGGCCAGCTGTCTGATGGAGACGTCATGACAACCAAACCTTACCGACTTCCCTGCAAGATGGTTGTCCATGCTGTTGGGCCTCAGTGGAAGTCAGGTGAGGAGGAGCACTTGAAGTTGATGCTTTTAAATCTGTAACTTATCACATGGCATAAGTGCCAGCTCTGTACATTGTATTTCCAACTGCGCTGTAGTATTAGTTCCATCTTTATGGGCTTTATCCTTATGGTCTTTATCCTTATAACATGACTAACAGAACTGTATTTTCTGCTGTTTGCAGGTTTATCTGAAGATGAAAAAGGAGGAAAAGAAGCTAATCTTTACCGGGCAACATTCAGCTCACTCCAAGAGGCAAAGGACTTCCACAGTATTGGCATACCTGCTATCAGCTCAGGTCAGATTTTGGAGATAGTTGTTCTTTCTAGATAGTTTCATTATATGTATCCATGACCCACAAGATGGTTATGTTTGTCTGAAATATTCTAGTTCCAGTTAAAAAAATCAGGGAGAAAGTTCTCTTAGTTTTGTTGTTCATGGCTTTGTCATACATTTTTTTGACCACATGTCCATTTTACATTCTATAGGTGTCTATGGCTTTCCAATTGACTTATGTGTCAGTGCAATCCTGGAAGGAGTGATGTCATTCTTCAACATACATCCTAACTGCAAGTTATCAGAAGTGTACTTCACAGAAATGGATGCGAAGAAGACTGGAGCCTTCAAGGCTGAAATGGTCAAGAGGTAAGGCAAAATAAACTTTATTTATAACATCCATGTACCATATCAAGAAATTGGAAAAAAGCTGAAACTAATATATATTATTCATTACCTTTTGTCGCCCTTTAACCTCATCCCCACTGCCTAAACCAAATAAAACAAGGAGATAACACTTCAACATTTAAATACCAGTACTTAAAGCTCACATATGTGCCTTGATTGGTGTGGAATGATATATACTACCGGTAGTAGCTTTATCACAGATTCAGCATTATTGGGCCAATGTGCTATTTCTGATTTTTATTGCTACCCTTTTTTTCTGGGGAAAAACAGAAACTTTAGAAATAGAAATGGGCCTGTCCAAGGTGCTGAAGGTCATTAAATTTAACTACATTTCAAAGGTTTTAAAGTGATAAATAAGCAGAAGATGGAACCAGCTGTAAGTAATGTGTAAAGAAGATTTACTGATAGGTAATTGTCAGGTTTGTTACTGAAGAGAAGATACTTTAAATTGTAAATGGATTCTTTGTACAGAATTGTTAATGATGCTCTGGACTTTGCAAATAAAAACTTGATAAGAGGTGCTTCCACATACATTTGTATGTTGTATATTAATCCCCTCAGGTTTGGTGCAGATAATGTAAAATTGTCAAATTGGAGTGAGTCCATCTCCTCCGGAGCTGCTGCTGTGCCTGGTCCATCTGGTGTTGGCAGGGAGAGAGTTTCTACACATGGACAACCTGCATCATCTAGCACTGGACATGGGGACTCCATCAGGACTGCTGAAGGTCTCACTCTACAACTGAAGCAAGGAGGCATCACTGCTGAGCAGGTACAAGTGCTTTACTGTCAGCATTAGCAATTGGTCAAAGACTTTGTATTTGTGTATGTCTTTGTCTTTTTGTGTGTTCGTGTGTACGTGTGTGTTTGTTATTGTGCTATAATTATCTTGCTTATTTTTCAGGCTGATGTTTTGGTAAACACAGTTGGAACTGACCTGGATCTTGGCCAGGGAGGTGTTGCAAGTGCCTTTTTAAAGGCAGGGGGACCTGAGCTACAACAGGTGTGTACACACATTATAACACTCGCTCAGCTTTGTTGAACATACATTTTCAGGGTAGCTTTTTGTTAGGTCCCTAATCCCAGACACTGCTTTTTTTGTGTTCCTGGTAACAATCTGGGCCATGAATTGTTTTCTGCCTTTATATAAAGTTCTGTAGTGCACATGGAAAAGCCAAGCCAGGCGATGTGGTGCCAACACCATCTGCAGGAGGGCTACTCTGTCAGCAGGTGTACCATGCTGTCATCTCCTGGTGGCAGAATACAGATACAGTAAGTAGCTAGCAGTTACAGCTGTAGAGTACATGAATTTGAATTCCACTAATTTTGAGTTTGGCAAGTACTCAGGCTGCATAAGAATGAGAGGTTAAAGCCATCACTGTCACATTTGGTAGTTTGTTGTGTGTGCTCAATGTGTGACTGCCCTCAAGCATGGGACTGATGCCTCACAATGTCTTCTACAAAAGTGAATGTTGTGATGTTTTTATCTAAGTCATTCTAGTTTGTTTACCTGTTGCATATCTTTTACCTACAGCCTCTACGAACAATCATCCAGACCTGCCTGACAATGGCCCATAAGAATGGGCTCCCTTCCATTGCCTTCCCAGCCCTGGGCACAGGGAACCTGGGTTATCCCAGGAGCGTTGCAGCCAGCGCCATGTTTGATGAAGTTATCAACTTCAGCCAAGCAAATCCTAGGACATCACTGAAGGTGATGAATTTATGTTCATAAAAGAAATTTGATAGATCTTGCATATGCAGTTCTGGCAGGATTGCATGGTTGTTTCAGGTGTGATATAACTGAAAAAAAGATCAGAGGCAGCTGTTACATCATTACTGCTGTTTCTTTTTCAACAATTATATTTTTGCTGTACGTAATTGTGGAACTGCCTTTTTTACCAGCATGTCAGCATTGTGGTATATGATCAGCCAACTGTGCAAGCCTTCCAAGAAGAACTAAGAACAAGACAGGGGTTGCCTGGAACAGCACGGTTGGCAGGGGCTGCGGCAGCTACGGGAAACCCTTCAACAACAGGTTAGGCGTACATTTTGATCATGATCATTTCCTGTTGTTTTTTTTCTATTGAAATATTGTAAATTTCAAAATGAAGAGCACAGAATGCTACATTGGCTGCTATTGCAACTAAAATAAACTAATGGATGACTATCTAATACTATACAAAAGTTTATGTGAAGTTTTTATCGCTTGTTTAACTGTACAGGTTTTTATTCTGCCGTGACAAGTCCACAACCCAACCAACAACAGATGACCATTGGAAATGTCACCCTTCAAGTCCAGCAGGGTGACATCACCACAGAGTCAGTGGATGCCATCATTGTACCTACCAACAACAAGCTTCGTAAGTGTTTCACTGTATGTCACACAAAAGTCATGGTGCATTGCCCCCCACCCAACTGGCTAAGTGTTTATTACTGACAAACACAACAGCTTCCTTGTATGATTAAGATAAGAGAGGACTTGGAGAATAGTTGCAATATTTAAAGACTGTTCTTTTCATACCATTTGAATCTGAGGTATGTACATAACAGAATATTTCTCTACAAACATAGGTCTAGATGCAGGAGTAGCTCAAGTTGTTTCCAGGAAGGCTGGCGGTAGCCTCCAAGCGGAATGTCTTGCAGTCGTCCAGCAATATGGGGAACTCCAGAATGGAGCCGTAGCTACGACTGGTATGTCGATAATCTACTCTTGTGCTTGTCTGGGTGCCTCCAGTTGACTGTTGTTTGTCAGAGTCTAGTTTTATAATTGCACATTGTAAAACTCAGAAAACATTTTATAATACTGGTCAATGGAATCCGATGAAATTGTGTAATCAGACAAGTATAAGATGTACTACATGTCTTTTGAAGGTAACATGGAAAGAGATATGAGTACTATATCAGTATGCTCTACATGAAATAAAGCCTTCCTGTTGTAAGTGAGAAGACATCTGTGTACATGTACAATACTAGGAATTACACCGTCCCCTCCAGGTGCAGGAAGCCTGCCCTGTAGACATGTGCTCCACCTGGCTAACCCTCAACCCAACCACCTGAAGGACAACATAAAACACTGCCTCCAGACTGCAGACCAGAAAAAACTGAAGTCTGTAGCACTGCCTGCCATTGGGACAGGTAAGGTTGTGTTTACCATTGTACTCCAGTACTGACAGTAAGATGGGACAAAACATTTCAAGTTGTGAATCCTATGTACATTTTGTACAATCCTTTAAGACCAATAAGAATTGATATTTGTAAGTACATGAGGTTGATAAAGGAAGTACACATTGTGATGGTATATATACATGTATATGAATATGAATATACTACATGTATATGGAGTGGTTGGCTATGTTGTCATCAGATCTAGAAACTATTAACATTCATGATTTGTCGTTCTTACGCACATCATTCTTAAGCTACATTGGGTGCAGAAGCTTGATGGTTATATACTACTGCATAATTCTTTTCTGCTCAACTAGCTAACTTCGTTTCAGGAGTCTAATTGTTACATTTGATACACAGGAGGAATCAACATCAGTCCGGACCAGTCAGCTAAAGGCATGCTGGATGGCATTGCAGAGTTTGTACAACAGTCCAACCCACAGAACCTGGCTCTGGTCAGAATCACCATCTTCCAGCCACAAATGCTGCAAACATTCCACACAGAGATGGACAACAGGGCAAAGAGCCTAAGTGGCAAGCTGACTGGACTTGGTAGCAGAGTCATAGAAAAGGTTAAAAGTAAGTGATCCTCAAAGCTATGTTTTTAAGAAAGATTTGAGACAGTTGAATTGATGTGACAGTTATTGTTACCTGTCCCTTTAGTAATGAAATATTCTATTTTTTAGAAGTTGCGAGGAATGTGTTGGGGTTGAAGCCAAGCACCAAGAAAGTAGCATCTGCACTGGGATTCGCCTCCTGGGATGGAACTGCTGACCCAACATTATCATCGCCATCCAGCGAGTCGTCAGAACGTACAGGGGATCTCCAGCTTAATTTTTTTGGTGCCGACCAAAGAAGCATTGACTCTGCCAAAAGAAAGGTGGAAGGACTGGTGGAGGAAAAGTCCAAGAATGAAGTGATTGAGAACGCAGCTGTAGCTCAGCTCACACAGGAGGAAATCAAGCTGCTTGTGGCATACGGACGCCAAAGGAATGTAAATGTGACTGTTGGTAAGACCATTTTACTCTTTACAAACACAAGTTAACTTGTTTGCCTGCCATGTATTGTCTTAATAGTATACATCTTCCCTCTGATGACCGTATATCACCATTATAATCACTACCCTCACCTTGTTTCAGAACAAGGGGCACGCCATCGCATATGCATCCAGGGCGCCAGTGACATGACATCAGTCATCTCAAAAGTTTGGGAAGTGTTAAACATCAAGATTGAGGAGGGTAGGAAGTTTGAGTCAGCTCTGTTCTTGCAGAAGGATGTGCAGTGGTGAGTTATAAGCTGTCATTTTTGTAAAATTTTAGAGTAACATCCAATTTGCATGGTCACTTTTTATCTACAATGTTTATCTCTTGAAACAGTGCTAGCTTGAATTTTATCAGTTGTGATGCTTCTAGATTTTAGTAACACCTTGCAATATACCTTCCAATACACCTTCACATGTTTTAACATGCTAATATTGAATCATATTCTCTTTGATAGGCATTATGAAAAGCCAGATGGCTCCTATCAGGAGTTTGAGCCCTTGGTGAATGCAGAAATTGAGGAGGCCTTCCAGGCTAAGAGACCAAAGGTTCAGTATGAAGAAGAGGGAGAGAAATACGAGATAGACTTCCAATCCAAACAGGAGAGAAATCTGTCAACTGGTGCAATAACCAAGGTTCGCAGAGATGACATGAGAGCTGATACAGGTATCACGGACCTTGCAATATTAATGTTCATTACTGCTATCCTCCATCTCCTTAGCTTGTGATAATGTTTGGCCATTGATATGTTCCTATTTTATCTTCCTTCTTCTCTTTTACTCAAATTGTAAAACATGTATAAGTTAGGTATTACTAATTAGAGAAATAATGAGATATCCAAATTCTTCATATCTGTTATTGGTTTCTTTGTTACTTTGTAGAAACTTTTTTCAGCAATTTAGGTTGCTGATTGCTATGCTACAGTCCCTATTACAGCATTATGCATGAATAAATGCTCTCCACCGATCCACCAACCTTTCCATGCTGTCTCTTACTAAGACATTTTGTTGCCATCAGGTGCAGGTATGCCTGCAGGTTGGGACCCCCAGCCCACTGACCCAAGGACAGGAACCCCCCAGCTGTGTCACCTGGTAACACTGGTCCTGAACTCAGCCGAGTACAACACAGTAACCAGCAAACTTCTGCCTACCACGCTGAACATCCAGAAGATTGAGAGGGTGCAGAACCCCACCCTGTGGAAGCAGTACTGTGTGCAGAGGGAGAAAATCTGTCAGAAGAACCCAACCAGGTACGTGTACATGTACATGGATGTCATTGTTGATCCAGATACAAGCATACATTTGTATTATATGAGATATTAATGTATAATGTACATGTATAAGGATCCATTGATCCACTAATAAGAATCCATAATAAGAATTGTCAGATTTATTGGGAATTGCCTGATCACAAAATCTAAGCATTACATCAATGTAAGTACAGTATTTGTGTTCTTCAAAAGGAGCTACTGGCGATACAATTTTACTTGCAGCAAAAAAGAAATGAGTTAAGTATGCCTTAGAACTAAATCTACGAAAAAGAGCAGAGAATGATTACCTGAATACAGTACATTGAGAAGATTTACATTGTACATGTAGATTCACTTTATTCCAGTTACAACTAGTGAAGATTATACATAGATGCCAACATGCAAGCAATGCAAGTTTGAACTTTAACCTAGCATGAACCTTTCCAAATTTACAGGCAAAATGAACAAGAACTGTGGCATGGTTCACTAGCAGAGTCCTGTGTGAAGATTTCTCACCATGGTTTCAACAGGAGCTATGCTGGAATGAATGGTAAGTTGTTACTATAATCTTCTGTATTACTAGTACTAGTGCATTGTTAAGCATGCTTAATTATGACTATTCCAATTTCAGACCTTTCGTTTGCACTAATGTGTGTGATGCTCAGTCAAGGTTTTCTTGGATAGGAAGATGTCCTTGTTGTCATAACTTCGTAAATAAATTGTGTGATGTAGATTCTTAGCTCATCTACATGTACGTGTAAATTCTCTTTCTACCTTCAGCCACTGCATTCGGTAAGGGCACCTACTTTGCCAGGGATCCATCCTACTCAGTGAGGGGCTATGCCAGGCCTGATGCTAATGGACTGAAGCGACTATTTTTGGCAAAGGTCATTACAGGAGAGTACATCAGAGGGAACTCCAACATGATCGTTCCTCCTTCAAGACCAGGAGGAAACCCATTGGACACTTATGATTCAACTGTGGATAATGTTAACAATCCAAGTATTTTCTGTGTGTATCATGATGCTCAGGCATACCCAGAATATTTGCTAACATTTATCTAACTCTGTTATAAGTCTATTTTTGCTATTAGGTCTTAGATGTCATTGCCTACAGGTACAGCCTGTACAGGTACAGGTACTGTAGAAGTCTTGTAACCAGAAAATCTTGCATATTAGGGAGTCACCATGCATTTTCTTTGAAATATAAAGTATACATGAAATATGCTACCATTTGGACTATGTTTCACTCTTACATATATCTAGTCAGTCAGTGTTAGGTGTCAATTACACATATTGGTTATTAGATAAATACAATAATTAACAAAGCACTGTATTCTTTCTTTCTGGCAACATAAATGAATGTCAGAAAAATGGAACTTGTCATCCAGTATATCAGTATGTCCATCTTTTCAGATGTAAGTCATGGAACAATGTATTTTTGAGGCACAGAAACTTGCCACACCAACCCATGTATTGCACCAAACACTGTAATATTTCGATCTGACTGATACACATTTTTATTTTATGGTGACTGGATAATTGTTTGTGTCCATCTCTTATTACTAATGATTTAAAATTGGTTACTATAAAAAAAAGCTGCCTTTGTCCATTTTTGTATTGAAACTCTGTGGTTGTGTCAGGTGACAGATAAGAATGTTTTTGTCATGTGTGGCTTACAGTGTTACACAGGATATGGTGGTGACCAAGTGTAAACTTCCCCTTTTGATGATGAAAAACATAGAGACAAGCATGTATGACTGACAAAAGCCCCCTATTCATTACACTGGCTGCTTTGTTCCCATTCAGCCAACAGCCCCCACCAGGCCCATCATGTGTTTTTGAGAAAGTGGTAATATGTTAGTAAAACAGTTGTGATGGTCAATACACCAACTGACATTTAACAGAATGCCAAGAACATAAATATTGAAAATGATAACGAAGTACTGTTGAAAATGATGTGTTTCATCAAAAAGCAGGTTGAACATATACCTGTTGACACTGAACTCCAGTACAACTATTTTGGCACAATTTCGATGGGAAATACCTTTCTAGTCATCGATGATCAGTCTCACTACACGGGGAAACCCAAGGCTAGATCCCCTTTTCAACCTCCTTGGCTAGATCAGTTAAGCGCTTACGGGACGGTTCATGAATGCTTTTGGCTGGGGAGACTTGAAAAACAATTTGAGACGTCAAAAAAATATTTATCAGTGGTCAAGGACGTTACAAATGACACAAAGTGACACATGCCTGTTCATATTCACTTCGTACAATCCGGCCATAATTGTAACCACCTATCCCAATCCCTCACAGTCGTAAGTAAACATTGACATAATTAAACATTTAGAAAAGGGAATTTCCCAGGACATTGTTGGTGCTTCCGTTTAAGTCTCATTGTTAAAAACGAAGAAGGTGGGGATTTTGTGGGCGAAATTTTGCGCTCCGACGAACCCCCAAATCATCACATGTTGTTGAGCAAGAAATGATACATCGAAACTGTCACCGTTATATAAGCTATGGAACAGTCATTCCACGGAAATGTGCCTGCGGCATTTCTAGCGCGGCCTCCAGTGTCTCCGGTCCTGCGACGTCCGATAGACACGTTGGTTTGTCGGTGCTGTATCGCGTGAGAGACCAGGGGACAGCGCTGCTGTAGACCATGGCTGGGACCGTTCTTCTCAGGGGTCTTCCCGACCTGCCGGCGCTGCAGGACCAACTGACGGTGTACTTCGGTAGACGCGGAAAGGTCCAGGCAGTGCGGCTGCTCGGGCCGGGACGGGCAATCGTTACGTTTGCAGAAGGTAGCGGTGAGTCAAATCAAAATTGATCAATGGCTTTATTGATTATCATTAAGCTTTATAGCGTTTTAATGCGAGCAATTTAACCTTAATGCGAGCAAGAGTTAGATTGAATTTACATGTACAATTGATAAATCTGGCGAAACTGGCTGAGAAGAGGCAATGTATTCAAGCAATTGGCATTTTAGACATTTATTATTTTTCTCCATCGGAAGCTTGAAGACTGCTTGTTGTGTGGCACTATATTGGTAACAATGCCCTTGTAACCTGCGAAAGCAGAAAGGGAAGAGAAACCGCTCTGTTGTGTTGTGTTATATTAGCATCAAAAGAATCACGTCTCTGTCTAGACTTGTCTAACGGGGGTTGCTACATAACTATACTACATACACTAGCAACATTACCTATGTCGTGAACACGATGATTTTGAGCCACGCTTCAGTTTGTTCCTTACTAACCGTCACAAAAGTGCGACCTCTTTATTTTGTCCATCTACTAATTTTTTTTCTCCATTTGGTGATTAAAGCATGTTTATATTGTAACCAGCCGAATACGTCACCAGTGGGAATTAAACCATAGTGATATGGAGCAAGTATCTCAATGTTTGGGTATATGTGTGGTTAAAGCAGACAGACGAATTATTGACTTTCTGCTTTCCACAGTGGCACAAGCAGTAGCCTGTGAACAGGAGCATCTCTTCTTCGGCACAAAAATAAAAATTGAGCCCTGTCCACGTGACCTGGTAATAAATGATGGCAAAAACCAACAGTCGTTGACAGAAAAGGGAACAGGTAAGTATCATATGTCTGTGACTCTTATGTTTACATCACAATGCATTACAGTTTTAGCTGTTTTCAGCGGAATGTGTCGGAAGGCAAATTGTTTTTTATGTATCTTTGCATATTTTACCTTCCTATCGAAGCAGTACGCTATGGAGACCAGACAACCAGTGAGTCGATCCCTTCTGATTGTGGAGACTTTGTAGCGAGTGAAACGAGCGCGGAAGAGATGGTCTCCGATGAGGTAGGCGTCGGTGAGGGAATGACGAAATACCTGCAAACCCACCAAGCAGACGGCATCATGGAGGTAGAGGAAAGGCTGTCCCTGGAGTTTGTAAGAATCGGGAACACCAAAACCGGATTCTCTATCCATGGAACTGTAAGAGGGGTTGGCCAAGCGAAGGCAAGTCTGAAAGAAATGGCGGCCACCGTCAAGACTGCAGTACTTACCGTACAGAACACTCATCAGCTAAGAGGTGAGGATGCTGTTGTAGATGGTCTTCACTTTTCTTTGCTGACGCTGTCAATATAAATGTTGTTATGAACTCTATTTTTCATTTAAGGGACTTATCTCACCCGGCAATGATAGGTATGCACAAGTGTCACAAGTATTAGTAACCAATATCTGCATTTTTCGCAAGGTTTTACTCGATTCATCACTAAAGAGATGACAACAGGGCGATTGCGTGACATAGAACGCGACCACCAGTGTGTGATCGCCGTTGATGACATCTGTTCGCTCGAGCCCATGGAGGTAAGAGAATTAATGTATATATTTACACATTACATATACTATTGTTGCATTCACCACGGTCGCTGTTTCCCCTAATTAATTGAGATATCCTCTTATTTCCATTGTTTTGAGGTTTCATATCAACTCGTTTGAAATACCTTGAAATACTAATTTTGTCGGCGGCTACAGAATTTGAGAGCGTATCGCTGATTTATGTAAACAATATTATTGTTTCGCACCTTATCCTGGCTAGAATGAGGAGATGGCAGCCTTCCCAACGACCCCCTGTGAAGAGGACAACTGTGAGCTGCGCATTGGAGGACTCGTCCTGCAGGTCATGCCGGGTGATCTCATCAAAGACACGGCCGCGGGTATTGTCGTGCCCGTCAGCAGTCTTCTGGGTAAGGGGTAGTGATACATGTACTTTTATCTAGTGATTCGTGTCATGACGACAATGTACCTACATGTATACAATCAAAAACATCGTGTCTAATACAATTTCAACAGAAAACTTCTCAAATAGTTTGGTCAGTGTGTGTATATGATTGTACTCTGTCTAATATACATGGTGCGACCTGTATGTCAGGAGTAATGCTTAGTTTATGATAGTCACTAAAACAACAAAGTCTAATGATTCACCCAGGGTAACATTTCTTACATACAGCGATCAATATATTGTTTCCCATATATCAAATACTCCTGTAGTAGTAAACTGTAAGTAATATTTCAATCGTTACAAATACTACCATACCCAGATCACAGCCGGGGGATAGCAAGAACCGTTTCCCACGCGGCCGGACCCAGCGTGTTGGAACAGTGCCGAGAGTACGTCAGGACGGAAGGACGTCCGCGAGGTGGCGCCATCGTGGTTGTCGGTAAGACAAAGTCGATATGTTGAGCTCGAGATGATCATGGAGTTCATGACTATACAATCTCCCACTCACATGTAATGTGTACATTCGAATACATATTCTCCTCAAAATCTTACATACATTCTGTTGGCGTACATCATCTGCAATGTTTGAGTACTCGCCTACCACGCATTTGTTCCTTACACTTATCCACACAGAAGGTGGGCAGTTGCCTTGTGGTGCGATTTTGTACCTGACATCTCCGGATGCACGGCACCTGAGGAGCGATGTAAAGAACTGTCTCTGCCTCGCCAATAACCATGGATTCTGTTCGATTGCATTACCGGCCATTGGAACAGGTTCGTGTCTCTGAAATACAATTTGTAGTTTTGATCTGGTCACATTGTTACCGTGAATTAAACACAAAGATAATGTCTTTTTCTTTCTCATGGAAAGTTACCCTATGCCGTGAGGTCTCCAGAAACATACAATGAGCGATCTAGAAAATGCATGTCACTCCGTTTAAACATGATCACAATGATTTTGCCCACTTTCTAGGTGGATTTGGAATCACACCTGAGAGGTGTGCACGGCGCATGATCAATGGGATCATGGAGTTTGCCCAACACCCCAGAGGAAACCAGCTGACCGTTAAGCTCGTGAAGATTGTTGTACACCAGGACAGAACCATGGAGGCTTTCAGGGCGGAAATTTTCAAGAGAAGCAATGGTGAGATGAATGATATATGACATATAACGTTATACATGTATATGCTAAAACAATCCAGCTTTCTTGGACTAAAACATTGAACAGTTTCAGGTTTTTGGCCTTGCAATATTCATTCGTTCGTGTTAACGTCATATATCAAAAGTACATCAAGGTGACTATCATCACTGAACTATCATCCAATTTTGGTATATATCACTAGCTTCTGTGGTCATTCGTGGTCGTATTTACTTTACATCCTCCCAGAACATCGGTTGTCAGACGGACGGCCAAACGAATTGATTCTTCACTTCTTCGGCCCTGATGACTCCAGTGTAGAGGAGGCCAGGAGGAGGGTTGAGGACATGGTGGAGAACTACTCCACCCATGCGATCATCGTTGATCCGGCGGTACTACAACTGTCGGCTGAAGAGAGGAGGATGCTGCAAGTCTTCAGCCGCAGGGAGAAAGTGATGATCACAATAGGTAACTTCATTATCATACAACTCATTCTATGTCCTTTTCTTCAAATACCACTTGTACCTGTACATCTACAAAAGTATGATAGTACTATAAGAAACTATGTAGTATGGTTGTTTCTCATAGATGAGGAGAACGATGGCTGTTATCACATCGAAGGATCATGTGATGTGTCCGCGGCAGCCGCTGTCGTGCGGCGGTTCCTAGCCGACAAAAGGGAGAACAGGACGGCACGGAGAGAAATTCTGGGACTGAGCCGCTTTCAGTGGTGAGGACACTACATTTTTTAAAACTACGTACAAAAGTCTTGACATGTTATGTACATGGTGATTCATCTTGCAGATACATCTTAATCTAAACTCTACACAATTTGTGTTTGATTCACTTAGGTACTACGTTCTACCTACCGGCGAGTGTCGACCCTTCTGCACAGACAATAACGACCGGACAGAGATGATCTACCAGGCAGATGAGCAGCCGGCGTACTGTATCATCGGTGGGGAACTGTGCGTAGTGGACACCCATGCCAGGACACTCACCGTGATGTCATCGGCAGCAACCTTCGATATCCTGAGGGAGGACTTGGCTGGTGATAGAGGTACAGCTAGCTTGGCTATTTAGCGAACTGTTTGTATAGCCATGGTTATTATTTTCCCAACTATCATTTTTTTGTTTAGAGTTAACTTAGTTGTAGACCTTGAATTCCAAACCCATTGAATGAACATTTAAGTAACTACCGTAAGACATGCATTTCATAAGTAGAAAGGAGATCCTGATAACACCGACACTACATACGGAAGGGAAGACGGATTGATTTTACTCTACATATAGATACATGTATAACAGTTTGTTACAGCCGTTTTTCGAAAATGTACTCTACCTTGATGATAGGCAGATTATTATATCCCTACAATTACAAGAGCGATTTGTCAGTGACGATATCGATATGACCCAAACACCTTTACCCTGTTTCAGTTGGGGCAGTACCAGAGACATGGGACCCTCAGCCTCACGACAGAAACACCGACAGGCCTAAGGTGTGTCACATGGTGAAGCTCACCCCTGGATCTCCAGAGTACACCTTAGTGCAGAACAAGTTCCTGTCCAGCACAGGTCGCGTCAGGGTCCTCTCTATCGAGAGGGTGCAATCCCCAGCACTGTGGGAACAGTTCTTTGTAATAAAGAGGAACATGCTCTCTCGGAACTCAACAAAGTATGTATTCTTTCGTATTATGTACCTGTCGTTTACTATCTTTGCGCAAAGTTTCGCGTTTTAATGGGAGGAAGATATTGATCCAATATGTAAGAAGAAAATAATGACGACATTGTTTCCAGACCCATCGAGAAAGAACTCTGGCACGGTACCAACGCAGAGGCATGTCGGGAAATCAGCCCCAACGGCTTCAACAGACGATACAGCGGACAACACGGTAAAGGGGGCCTTTATATATTTCAATATATTGCATGAATATGACTAGTATGAAATATGGATATACATAAACGAATGGATGAAAGAATTGATTGAATTTCATTCAAGAAATCATGTGATTCTATCGTCTAGGTAGTGATATAAAAGAGGGTCTCATAACATCGACTGCAAAGTATACAGTAGTAATTGAACTGAGGTGGTGTTTTATTAGTCTCTACCAGACTCCGGATCGCTGGAAAATCGTAGAAATGGAACAAATAGAGAGGAATATAACCGGCCAGGGAACAGCTCGCGATCCTAGGAGTCTGTCGACTGTCGCTTTGACGAAAGGCAATAAAACTAATCCGTAGATCGCGTGCTGTTCCCTGGCCGGTTATATTCCTCTGGCCATCTTACTCTTCTATTTGTTCCATTTCTACGATTTTTCCAGCGATCCGGAGTCCGTAGATCGCGTGCTGTTCCCTGGCCGGTTATATTCCTCTGGCCGGTTTTCTCCTCTATTTGTTCCATTTCTACGATTTTTCCAGCGATCCGGAGTCTGGTAGAGACTAAAGGTCATGCATGGCAGAAGATATGAGAACACAACCGTTTATGCTGTGTGCTGTTGTGTTTTCGACAATGTCGACATTTGAAAAATAGTATATTTCATGTTACACGATTATTTCTCTGCTGCTTCCTGCCAATCGTAATCGTTTTTGTTCCACCCAGGGACGGCATACGGGAAAGGGACGTACTTCGCGGTGAACGCGTCCTACTCCGCGCACGACAGGTACTCCAGCCCAGATGCACAGGGACGGAAAAAGATGTACCTGGCGAAAGTACTGACGGGAGAATACACCTCGGGCAGGCGGCACATGTTCGTTCCTCCGCGTAGGCAGGACTCCAGTGGCCTGTCTTACGATTCAACCGTGGATGACATAAAAACGCCGACAACATACGTCGTATTTCATGACGCACAGGCTTATCCACAGTACCTCATAACCTTTAAGACGATACCAAATTGAAACGGATTGGTAAAAGGTGACCGAGAATCGCATTGAGGATTGCGTTAATAGACCTCTTGTGCTGATTTTTGGTCCGTAGATCAGTCGACGAAGCAAAAGTCGCAGCGAACTCAGTTTGGAAGAATCCTTGAATATGTATGTTAGTCGTTCTGAACATACGCTAAATGTCTATATCCGTCTCTTGCTTTGCCGTCGAAACTAGAATAGTAGTGTTGGCAGACAAATAAACATCGTCTCCGAAAATTATTGTGTGGCGATCCTTTATTTGCAGTCCTTTCGGATTACAATATCCTTTATCATCATAGTTGCAATTCCCTTTTTCTGCTTCTTGTTCTGCTTTCACAATTGTCCGTTGCGAACTGCACCGGCGTCATGGGTCAGAGGTGGGTACAAATACATGTCTCACGACGTCATTCATGATCACTTCCTCTTTCTTTCCCATGGTGTAATACGTTCTAGGG
>NC_049982.1:16069641-16093237 GCF_000003815.2 Branchiostoma floridae
ATGAGTCAGGTAAGATTCTGGTACATGTCAGAGAATCTCCTGGTAGATCTGTGCGGGGGCAGAAACAGTATCTTGTGGCCAAACAATATCCAGCCAGTCCCATATATACGTTCGCGTGTGTTAATTGTCGGGACCTTGGACTTTATTTAAGGAACATTTAAACGTATTTCTATCATAACACATATGGCACGAGGTACTATACTGATGTTACATCAGATCAGTAACATTTTTATAAGAATGAATACCTAAGTTAACCATCCGCTTTCATTTCTCAAGAGCTTGTACTATAATTTCCCGGTCCGTTATTTGCGTGTCCCTTTAATTTTTTTTAATGACACTTCCTCTTTCATGATCAGGCTGTGAAAACAACGGGGAGTCGAAACTTGAAACAGGAAGTCGAAGTCAAAGCATAATAAGAAGTGACAACTGAATTATTGACTTATCACAAAGGCACCACGTCTCATTCTAAAACTACATGTAATATTGTCTTAGTATTGTACCAGTCATGTTAACATGGTTCTACTTGTATCACAACAGTGGCCCAGAACGTGCTGGCCCACCCTCAGCACGTGTTCCATGGCTCCAGATTACATGTTGGACCGTGGTCACGTCACCTCTCTGACGATCGCGAGGAAGGGATGGAGCAAGAGGCTGGCCTATCGGAAACAGGTGGGCAGGAATATGATTTACAACTTATCCCATCCCCTGTCATGGTGCATGCAAGGATATGTTAGAATCTGTTATTGATATGATATTCAATACACGTATCCACATATAGTGTCAGTAGAGTAGATAGTTCGCCAGATTTAGGTATGTATATGCACTTGTCATTTTTATTACCCCCATGGCATGGACATACAATGTCAAATTGAATAGTTCATGAATAGCAAAGGAGCAAGTGACAATTGCCCGATCTAATTGTTAAGATGATGTTTCAGTGAACCTGTTAGCCAAAGGACCGCCCAACGCAGATCCACCATGTAGCGACTTCAATCAAACAGCCACCATCAGCAGCAGATCACGAGACACGCACCTATCAACACACTCACGGCATGACCAGGACCGATTACCGCGCTCATCAGGTGTGGTGGGAGCCGTTAGCCGCCCAAACGCACCGAAACAACAGCAAGAAAGCAGTCTTCCACCCACCGGGACTACCGTCATGAAAGTAGAAATTGTTGAAGGATATGCGAAACTACTACTGCAGCACTATGGCGATGTGATACGGGAGGCTGAGCAATCCTTCTCCGTAAGAGTCAGACCAGCCAGTGGGGGCTTCTCCGTCAGTGGCACCAGCGAGGGGGCAAGTAAGGCGAAGTTCTTCTTGGAAGAAATAGCAGCGTCTGTGCAGACAGACGTCCTGCAGAGTTTCAAACCAGGTTGGTGATTTATAAATGTCCTAAATGCATGTGCCTTATTTTCCTAGTGGATTTCAATACCTCCACCTAACAAAAGAAGGTAATATTAATTTTGATAAGATTAGGGCATCAAAAAGTAATAGCTATAACGTTGAGTGTGTTACTTAAATCATAGACACAGTTACTACTAAGAACAGCAAACATGAGAAACCAGCCTATCCATACAGACAACGACGATTGTGCTATTGGATGCCTGGTTGAAGAATTCTTTATTTAAAAACCTTTATATAAAAATCTTCAGGCATGTACCAATACCTGAAAGAGAAGGAGGGCCGTGAAGTGCTGCAGTCTATAGAACAGGACTTCCGGTGCGTCATCCTTGTGGAGAGTGTATCTGGGAACGAGGCATCGCCAGGAAAAGAGGGAGAAACGGCGGCTTCGAATGTAGAGGTATGTTCTGTAGGGATATGACTTTGTTGTGAACACATTTTTGCAAAATTTTGGCGGCACACTTTTCTTCCCGAACCTATACGTGTTTGATAACAATCTAACCCCAAAAATCCTTCTTTAATATTCTTGTATAAGGCTGCAGGTAACACGGTACCTGTGATGTACTCTTGTACACCTGTACCAGGCCAGGCTGAACTTCACATCCGTGACGTCATAGTACAGGTTCAGATGGGAGACATTACCATGGAACAAGTCTCTGCCATCGTCAATCCTTCACAAAACAATCTTGGTAGGTCCTGTTTTATCATGTAATGGGTAACAGTTATATGATCATTGCATTTTCAGGCAGTTGGTGTCAGGAAGATCATCTGATAAGTTATCCTTCAGCCTGCTAAAGTAGTCATTTGGCACAAAAGTATTATTGGCTATGGGTTGGGGCAGCAAGGAGAAGGTTAAACGTAGAATGAGTATGCAGTATTCCGTAGTTAGAATGGAAATCAACGCTTTCATTTCAAGCTGCCCTGACCTACGACTAACGGTTATGTCTCCTAACAGACTTGGACAAAGGTCTGAGCAGAGCCATATCAATGGCAGCCGGCCCCAGTGTCCAGAAGGAGTGTCGACAGTACATCAGGGACAACTGGTATCCCAAGGCAGGCGACGTGGTTGCTACAGGTGAGCGCTTGTATTGAAAGGATGCTATTGTCATTAACCTGTCGCTTTCGTTGCGCAATGTTCCATATCTATAAACCCCTTCCATATTGTTCAAACACAAATCTTATTTTTGATAATTCAACAGGGGCTGGAAACCTGCCGTGCGCAGCCATTCTCCATCTCGTGCAGCCCACAGCCAAATATCTGCGGTCAGATGTGAAGAACTGCCTGCTGGTCGCGCACCAGATGAACCTGCGGTCACTCGTCTTTCCTGCGGTAGGAACAGGTGAGAATAGTCCATTTTATCAATTGGGAAAAAACATTAACCAAACAAATGCCGTTTACCTCTGCCCTCTGTCCCATATTAGATGTTTTGTTTAGATAAAACTGCTACATTAACAATAATTATAAGATCTGAAGACATACTGCCTTCGTCCGACTCATACAAATGCAGGAAGGTTCCACATCAAGCCTGAGCGGTCGGCGAGGTGCATGATTGACGGCATCGCGGAGTTCGTGCAGGACTGGAGCCCCACCACCCTGTCCATCATCAGGATCGTCATCTTCCAGGAGACCATGTTACAAGCGTTCCACACAGCCGTCCACAGGAAGGCCTCGGAGAACGAAGGGAAAGTGACCCCATCGAAAAACACAAACCACCTCAGTAGGCTAAAAAGTAGGTACCCATTACATAGTGAGCTATGATTTATATATGAATACATTATGCCAATGCCATTGCTTACATGTATATCGTATGGCGTGAGATCAAGATAATCTGCATAGTTACTTCCAAGCTGTAGCTGTTACCTTTGACTATAAACGACCTTTCTTTCCATGCATGCATATGCGAAATGTTCTTTAGTTTAGACAGGTAACAAGAATGCAAACAATATAACCTACAGTTCTAAAACCTGATCAAAGTCCAACATTTTTTACCTCAAGACATTGCCAGTGACAAGATAAAGAGCATGGGAAAGCATCAAAAACACGAACCACGCTGCTCCACAGTCCCACTCCCCAGACCGGAACCGCCCCGTAAAGCTAACTTCGAAGACGAAGATTTTCAGCCCAACGAAGTTCTGCTGCACATCTTCTGCCTTGATCAGGAGAGGCTACAGAATGCTCGGAAAACAGTGGAAGACTTTCTCCACCAGTACACAGCTGTGGCGGTCATCAACGACGACAAGGAGACGGGGATCGCTCAACTTGTGAAGGAGGAGGTTAAATGGCTTCGGTTTTTGGGACATGAAGAAAACGTGTCCATCTCAATCGGTGAGATTTCAAAATAACTAGTATCTATCCTCCTGTCATCATATTTATACTCTGATAAAATTTTAATTGCAATAGTAATCGTCTGTTTCCTTGAGGCCTGATTATTGATGATATTGATTAAAGATGATATTTCTCAACACTTTTTATCTGCTTGAGAGTACCAAGGCAAGGAGTTTGTTGAACAAAACTCCTTGGTAGCATCATTTACCTATTTGACGTAACTGACACTGAGAAATTTGATCACGGAATATCTTTGATTGATTATTTGTCACAACAACCACGATGTATTCAGAACAGGAACATTGCATCCGTATCGAGGGAAGTCGGAACGTGACGGACATTGCAGCTCAAGTCCGTCTGGTCCTGAAGACGATCGTGGAGAGACGCAGTCGGTTTGCAAGACTGATGTCATCAGAAAACTACCAGTGGTGAGTACCTGTCCTATCTATAAATTACGGTACACGTTTAAGAGCTAACCGTACCTGGTTAAGCCACCGGTAGCTGTGCCGAAGGATGCGTCTTTTAAGACGCAACTTTCTGCACAGCTACCATTAAATTGATATTGAAAATTAAGGTACACAGAAAACGTCATGCGTAGTTGAACAGATGCCTAAAACGTGTCTCTCTCATATCTATATGTCTGTGGTACTATTACAGGTATTATGAGCTACCAGGTGAACCATGCCGTTCCTTCCAAACCACGTCCAACAGTAGAATAGAGACAGCATTTCAAGCAAACGCCGCTAAGTGCTTCTGTGTGGAGGACAGCAGGCCGCTTGTTGTAGACTTCTCTGCCATGACGTTGGCTGTACAAACGTCTAATGCTGTCGGGGAGGTCCGTAGAGAAGACTTAGCTATATATTCCGGTATGAATTGTTATGTGTTTTATTTGTTTACTTTTCTTTAGTGAATATGGCCTTCAGACGCAATGTCAATCCTGCTTTCTAATTTGGTCTCTTTACGTTTGTGCTTAAAAAATATGCCTTTCTGAAATTCTGCGTTTATTATTGCAGTAACACCATATTACCCCATAGTGATCACTGTGACAGCGACATGGGCACAGATTTTCTATGTATATGTCACAATGCACCTCATCGTACACTACGCCAAACTGGAACATTTGTTACGTTGTATTTTAGACACCGTGTTTCCAGGCAGATGGGGCCCTCAGCCGATGGAACCCAGGACGGAGAAGCCTAAGCTGTGTCATCTCGTGACGCTGGACCCCCTCTCCACAGAATTCCTCTCCGTCCAAGACAAGTTGTTCTCCAGCCTGGGGGACATGAGGGCGATCGTCCTGCGGATAGAGCGAGTACAGAACCAGCTACTGTGGATGGAGTATAGCGTACAGAGAGGAAGGACAAATGGCAACTCTCCAGCACGGTACGATATCTCTTCAATTTGCAGACAAGTTTGTATTTGCGCTAGATCTTGTGTCTGTTTTGAACGTTTACATTAAACTTGGACTTGTTGTTACAGAGCGGAGGAGACAGATCTGTGGTACGGTACCTCAGCTGAAGCCTGTCATATGATCTGTCTTCACGGGTTCAACAGTCACGTCACTGGACACTACGGTACGAATCGTTTTACGCGCTTTCTGTTTTCTTGTCTTTTAGTGATACTTGTACGTTTTGAATCATTTTTTCGGTTACAAAAGTCAAGGGTAACACACCCAATTAAGGACACAGCGAGGCGACGCCAACGTGAAGAAGTCCAGTGAGATAGATAGTCCGTCCGCTTTACTCAATAAGGGATAAGGAGGAACTTATTTTCTATCTATCTACAGACGGAGGGTCACAGAAAGGGACTGCTTTTACCCAGGATGCAGTATGTGCCACAAAGGACCTCTGCACCCCCGACTACTGTGGTCGTAAGAAGGTCATTCTGGCAAAGGTTCTCGTGAAAGAACGCGATAGTGCTGGTGAAACCGCAAAACGAGAACCTTACGATAGGGACGTGGGAAATCCACAATGTGACACATTCACCTGCGAAGTCAACCCGAGCTTATATGTCGCATGTAATGGTGCAGAGGCGTATCCGGTGTACCTCATTTCGTTCAAAGTGTTCTAAAAAGACATCTGAATCAAAACTTTCTTCCCTGAGCGTATACGTAATTAACAGTGCAATCTGACCTTGTAACACAGTCGCAGTCTTGGAATCTTCAAACGACAAATAATGCCACTAAACATATGAACTTGACATTTGATAAACACAGACATATTCCAGCTGATTGAGTATAGCTCACACACATGCATGATTCTTGGCTTCATTTATTCATCCGCAATGTATACACAAGTCGTCATTCTTCTTTCAAATTCTTAAGTTAGTTTTCACGTTTATCATGATAGATAACAGTACTTCTCTGAAATTCGTTAGTACCTGTATCTGTTCACAAAAGATAACACTTTAGTTTACAATCTATATATTGTATAAAATCCTTTTTAAAAATTTGCCGATCAGTATGCAGTACGTGTTCTAATAACTACCTGGTTTAATAAAATTTGATACTGAATCAAATTAAAACAAATTATGTTTTTGGTGCATTTCTAGTGGGATATGTACATGTTGTATGCCGTTTATGGTCAAGTGATCGTCTACTGGCAAATAAATCATATCATCAGATGGTCACAGTCAATATTGTAAAGAAGAATTTGTAAATTCCTGTCAGGTGCAAGGAATTTAGTACATATCATAGAAAATTTGATGTATCTGAATGAACAGAAAAAAAATAAACAACACAAATGCATGTTCTACTTTAAAACTTCTAAACAATTTGCACACCAGTCAAAATGCCAGTATTTGGACACCATAATTGTTTACATAAATTGCATTAGTTTTAGCCACATTTCAATTACATTTATCTCGGTATCTCTACTTCTGAGATATATCATTATGTAGCAGATACTGACGTCTATGACAGAATTTACGCTACTTAATGTACATATTCACTCAACATGTTTTCTAAGATAAACATTAAGTTCACGTGCACGGTAAAATACAATTATGTCTTTCTGTTATCATATGTTATCATTCTGTTAACATACATAGTAGATTGGCAGGAGGTTAGTTATCACGTTATCACTAATGCAAAAATCAATGCCTCGATCAAACTATTCAAATGTTCAAATAGGGACAAGTCCTTGGTGAAGCAGGGGAAACATTGTATATGGAGTTTCTCTTGCCACCACGTCACTGGTCTTACTTGATGCCTTTAGTTGCGAGCTCCTCCCTCAGTCTTGCAAGGTAACCTGGGTCCGGGTAGCCGTAACTGAAATGTACAAATTCATATTATAATTGGAGTACTGGTATGCATGGAAAACAAATGCAAATATACAAATGAAACAGACCATGGATTATAGAATAACTATCGTAGTCTGGTGGTAAAACAACATTGAAGGTGATGAATTATAAACTTGGCACTAAAAGACACTAACCCAGAGGCTCCTCCGTAGACACGGGTTTTATGGTGAATGTCGTTCCAGACCACCGTGTCTGTAGCGCCGGTTGTGACGGATGTCCCAACAGTGAAGACCAGGCGGTTGTCAAAGGCACGTTTCAGGAGTTGGACAAACTCTCGTCCCTCTTCGTTGTTAGGGAGATAGGCTGTCCTGGAGGTACCGCTGAAGTGGTGACCGGGGTTGGGATGGTCAGGCTGTAAGGTGAAATGTGAATAGGACAGGTAGATTGATTTAGTGCATACATCTTTGCAGACTTAGAAAAATATGAACATTCAAGCTGAAAACTGTTTCATCAAAATGTTAATCTATTTCCGCCCCAATAACAGGACGAGATACTTACCCCTTGTGTCCCAGAAGAGAAGTAGTAGTTGATGACGATGGTACCATAGTTCTCGTACCCAGGGAGCCGTGTCCCATAGTCCGTGTGCCAGTCCATACGTCCCGGGGGCTGGTTTCCTTTCAGCTCTCCAACAATGGTGTTACACATGGGACACTGGGACTTGTAGGACAGTGCTGTATCTACACAAGCTCTACAGAACGTGTGTTTACATGGGAGAGATTTAGGATCAGTTATTTCTGATATACATATGGAACAATCATCTGCAGCAGCATCTGCACCTCCCCCTTTGTCTCCTGGGTCTGTGTGTGACTTACGTGACGATGTTTGATGATACCTGTCTGACGGTGGCCGGCTGACACCATCGTCTGACGATGCCTCAGGGTCAGTCGTGATTGCTGAGGCGCTTGAGGACAGTTTCTTATCAAAGGTATCTGCTAGTACCTTGACTGTTGCTTGGTCCATGTCGATGAAGATGATTCTTCTTAGTGTACAAGAAGAAGACCTTACCCTCTGGAGGAACCGTTCTAGTCCGGAGACTAGTGACTCTGCACACGTCTGCTTTGGCATGCCAAAGATTCCTACAGGAAGATTGCGAAGTGAAATAATCAACAATGAGCTTTGTTATATACCGTATATACCGTGGATATGGATAATGGTCAGGGATGCACACACAACAACAGATTGTATACATTCGAATCGGACATACAACTGTTATCAATATGAAATTATTCTCACCAGAGCTTATGGCCGGAATAGCCACTGAACGCGCCTTCAGTGTTGCAGATGCTTCGTTCAGAATGTTGTAGCATGTCTGCTGCAACTCCCGTACGTTTGCATCTTCGCGACCATGTGTCCATCTCGGTCCCACGGCATGAATGATGTTTTTACAGGGAAGTTGCCCTCCTCCTGTTACTGCCGTCTCTGTGACCCGAACACGCCCGTAGGTCTTGACATGGTAACTGCTCTCCTGTTGGACAGACGGACCGCCTGCCCTGGAGATCGCTCCTGCTACGCCACTCCCGTGGCTGAGGTGCTCGTTCGCGGCGTTAGCGATGACATCCACCGGCAGATGTGTGATATCCCCGAGGGCGACCACGATCTGTATCCCCTCCTTTGTTGTGTGGTTGAACCATTCTGTAGTTGACGAACTGCCAGCCCCAGTCCCGCCTCGCCTACTAGCATTAGGCAGCCCTGCTGTTACATCCATACCCCTCCTCCTTCGACCTCGCGCAGCTATGCCGAGATGATCACACATTGCCGTCTTCGCCTCCTGGACCTCCCTGTCTGTTCCGTAGAACATCACGCCTTTGTCCACAGTAGTCTTCAGCATCACTCGGGGGAAGTCTTCCGTGATTTTCGCGACAGCTTTGGAGACTTGGTTTGGTGGAATGTGCTTGGACTGTAGGTCAAGCATCTTGCACACGATGCCGTGGTGAGTTTTCTGGTAGAGTGTTGTGAATTCTTCTAAAGCATTGTTTGGGTCGCTGCCTGCTGCATCGCTTCCAAAGAACCCCACTTCTGTTTGTCCGTTAACATCGTTCATGACGATCACTGCTTTGTTCTTCAGAATGATGTCTAGCACCTGCGACTCGTTAACTTGCCTCAGATAGGACATGATATCCGGATCTATGACAATCTTGATCGGATCGTCCGGGGTAGCCTGAGAAGCATGATTCACTTGCTTGCTGTAATGACTTGTTGATGCGCTCGGACCACCATATTGGCCGCCATTAGTGTGTGGAAGCTGGCCCGACGTCCTCCCCTTATCCACGTGCGTGAGAGGCATCCTTGTTCCTGGCTGGGATGTGGTCTGGCCGATGGCATGTGTGCCTTGAGCACAATGTACCTCTATCTGCAACAGGCTGCGAACTTTTCTTATCATGCCCCATTTGCCAACTATCTCCACTCCGTTGCTCTCTTTGCCTTTCTTAAACTTTATGCCATCTAGATCTTTCCCCATTTTTACTGTGCGTTTCCACGATTCGGTGATGTAGCGAGATTTCTCCGGCCCAACTAATGCACGGACGGTTTTGAAAACCTGCAAGGCATAGGTGCATATAGACATTTTAACAACTCCTGAAAATTGAACACGATGAGGTTATGAAAATCAGATCAATACAAATTGTAAGCCATGCAACAATGCATACAACCCCCTCCCTTAAGCAGAGGAAACGAATGTTGTTTTGTGTACCTCCTACCCTCTTAGCCTAAAAAAACGTATGAGTTGGGAATTTTATTGGCTTATCATATGCTGCTTGTCATATCCGGCTGACAAGATACTTTGTACAATCTGCACCTGATATACAGTCAAAAGGGCACATACCAAGCCAGATAAAAGCCCAACTCGTAAGTTTGCTGAGGAGGATCGATACCAGCTGATAGAACCTACCTACCTGTATGCCTTCGTAGGAGTCCTTCTGTGGGACACGTGGGAGTCCTTCTGCACCATCTGGTTTCAATGGCCATCTTTGAACTTCAACCTTTTTGTCCCTAATGAACTGTTCTTTGTCAAGCACACCTTGGATGGCTGTTTAGAAAGGAAGAATAGCTAAGATTAAGCCAGTATGTAAAAAACGTAGTTATAGCATTCTTCATTCATGTTTACAATCATCACCTTGACCTTGACATGCCCCTAGTTATTATGTACTATCTAGCTAACTCAGCTGCAAGATAACATGTTTCTTCGCACTAGTACTTGTGCTTAGAAAACCATTCTATCTATCTATGTGAACGGGGTTATATTGACAAATATACATGGTTTGCCTATGTCAAAATGGTGATAATTTTTTATGTCAAAATGGTGATCAATTTTACAAAGCAAATGTGCAAATGTGACCGATGAGAACTAACAAGATTCGTCCAAATATGTGATTTTAGCGGTCGAAGAGTCCCTTAGGGTGATGTTCTCGATATCGCCTCCACCGTTAGACTTCCGCATGAAGTGGATTTCCAGTTTATCCTCGTTGATTCCATCTGGGATGTTGGAGACTAAGATGGACCGTCTGTCATAGTCAGGGTCGTCGTCTCTAAAACATGAGCGGTTTTACATGTCATAATAGAGCGAAAATGTAGCATTGCATGGTGATGGAAAATGGTGGAGCAATGTATAGATGACATTCCCGAAGGGGTAAAAATTAATGCATCACACATTTTTGTGAATGCACTGTATTTCTGTTCAGTATAGAGAGTGCCCTTACCGTCTAGCCCGGTTTCTGCTACTCTTGTCGTCCATTATGCCCTCACCCTCTCCGGTTACGTCACCCATGTTGTCACAAGCTCCGCGCTACGTTGAAAAACAATACCTGGTCAGATCAATACCTGTTTCTGATACGCCGCTCAGGTACAAAGGTCACTGATACCTGTTTGTTGTTCAATGTAACATAACTGATTTGGTGGGTCTAAAAAGTTCATGAGGGGGGGGGGGGGTCGGTTTATGTATTTTCCCCTCTCCCTTCGTTATCTTCTGTTTTAAATGGTCTAACTAATTTAAAATTGCGCTCCTAGTGGTCGGTTGGACATTTAAACCTACGAGCTAGGAGTGGGAATATTAACCTCCGAGACAGCGAGAAATTGTGTAAACACATGCTATACTGTTTTATGGTACAATACTCTTTAATTCGCACATTGTGTTACTTGCATTACGTGTACTGTAATTAAGAATCTTAACCGACTCTCTGCTCATGAAGACCTACAAATGAAATGTACACATATACCAATTATCAAGACAATCAAATGTAGCCTTCTCCATGATCCAGTTATTATATAGGAAGTAATAAGAATCTTAACCGACTCTCTGCTCATGAAGACCTACAAATGAAATGTACACATATACCAATTATCAAGACAATCAAATGTAGCCTTCTCCATGATCCAGTTATTATATAGGAAGTTTGAAGTTTTTAAAAGACATATTGGTCACCACCCCTTCAACATAGATAGGATTGCTAATATAGTAGTTTGCCAGTTCATCTCCCTTGTGTCCTCCCAGTAGGTATGAAACTGTCACTCAGCGGTCTCCAAATTGGAAAGAGGAACTACTGAAAGTTTACTTACCCTCATACGGCTTCGCACGATCTGGACAATAAAAAATGATACAGTAACTAGCGCATTCAACAAGTAGTACCCCCTGGTGTATGCTCGCCTGGCAGGCCAAGAAACGGTTCTTGTCCGCCTCTCGTGATCTGGTTTCTGGGTGAAACCAGCCTTGGCCAAGTCGACCCTTGGAAGTGAAAGTGCTTCCGTGTCCCAACCGTTCAGGCACTATCACGTGATGTATAGAGCCAATAGAAGTGCACTACATTCGGGGGTTACCCTGACTCACTCGCTGCCTGTCCACGTGATGTTTTGCGGCCAATCAACACCGACCAGGAAGCGAAACTGTCAGTATGCCAAGAATCGTACAGTTATGGTTTTAGGGTATCGAAGATTTAAAAGCAGATATATTTTTTTATAAGTTTAGAGCACAAATAAGACACTTTATAAATCAATACGGTGTCGTTCTCGTTTTATATTGACACTTTATAAATCAATACGGTGTCGTTCTCGTTTTATATTGACACGGCTACTGGGTCTTTACTTTTTCTGTTACTGTACTTGATGATGACGTTATGATATACTAGTAGTACTAGTACTACTGCATAAAGATCCGGATCCGTAAACTCACCTTGAATTCACACTTCCTGAATGATAACTTGTCTGCTCGCACCTTTCTTTATGACCACTGAGGTTGTCAGTGTTTGTTGCAACTACGGTATACTGAAGAAAGTTTCCTGCAGATACCCACCTGCTGTCGCCCGCGCGCCCGAACATGTACAGAGCTGGCAGTAAAGCGGACTTTGTCGTGTTTGTCACCAGGTCACGTGACTTAGTGTACCAATCCCAATATGCCCAGACATTACATGTACAAAGAAATTACCCGTATTCAACATTGGAGTGACGTCAGCTGGTGAAACTGGCCTGTTCTGTGAAGCCCTTGGGGTTTTCCTGGTAGTGGGTTTCGGCCGCCATGTTACGTTGTTAGTGTGTTACTTATTTCGTTGCAGTCGATGCTATTACTGCTAGCACGGACAAGCTTTACATTTCCTTTGTAGTAAAATGATTACCACCATCGTCTGAGTGCTTTGTCATAAACCAATGATCATGACTGCCGTAGTTATTTCATTGAAAATGGAGATGTTGTTCTTGGTGTGCATGTGTGTGTGTGTGTGTGTGTGTGTGTGTGTGTGTGTGTGTGTGTGTGTGTGTGTGTGTGTGTGTGTGTATGACTCTATGTAGCCTGACCAAAATCGCGCTCCTAGCGGCCGGTCCTACAATTGCCGCCGCCCTCGGGGAGCGGGTCATTAACCCCAGCCAGAGAGAGACTGTGTAAACACAGGCTAGACTCTATGTATATGTATATGTATATGTGTATGTGTGTGTGCGCGCGCGCGCGCGTTCGGATGAATGTAACGTTATACATGCATCAAGAATCAAGAAGGTTAACCCCAGCATACATATAAACCCACTGGGTTAAGTTCAGGTCACAACAAAATAATATTTGATAGATACATGCTATATACATTTCTGTACTGTATACAATGTCAGCCTAACACAGGAAGGCGAAGGTATGAGGTCGTGGATCATATAGTTTTCATATTACCACGTGCACAGAGTGACAGGACAGGGATGAAGGCAAAACGGTCCCAGAATAAGGGGATTTACAGAAGTTACAGGAAGTGAGTTCAGAGTTGGTAGATTTAGTAATGTTTCTACGTGGTGGGACAATTGGAAGACATTCCATGTCATAGGATCAGCGAAAGAGCCTACTGATTCACGGGGTGGTATTGTTTTGGGTCTGTCTTTCCGTACTTTCGCAATTTTATATTTTCCGTATGCTTGTTACGTTCAACGAAGAGAGACGGGAATTGTGATCAATGGACGCATACACTGTTAACCAAAAGAAAAAAAATATATATATCAGAAACAGTTTGTGATATGAAATCTCGAAAATCTTCAGCATATTTTTGATTGTTTATCGTTGTTAGATGCCACGAAGAATGAGTAATTCTACGTATGTAGGTGTCCCTTAAGGCCTAAGTGTACGTAGGTATCGAATTTGAAGAACTTTATTTATGTATTTTGTCAGTGATTGAAATGTAATACCTTTAAGAATTGCAAGAAGTTGTGTTGCTCATGCCAAAAAAATTGACTGTGGATGGACAGACAACTGCAATTCGGATAGGGGTGTAGGTAAAAATGCTCATTGTTCAAAGTGGCCTTTTTTGCTCATTTGTCAGAGGGTTTTTGTTTCAGTTGAGAAAATAGTTCACATTTTCTTAATAAGTTGTGTAATCTTTTCGATGAGGATTATCCGAACTTTTAACACAACAAATCTTGAAACAATCCCCTTCAACCTTCATATCACACCCCTAACAAATCTTTATTACGTCAATTCTGGAACAATGTGACGTCAAACGCGGAGCCCTGACGACCATAATCGAACACCTTGGTAACGTCAACAGACCCCTGCAACCTCCGACACGAGCAGACGTGTGCGCACATCTTTGCTGATTAATCGTTTACCGTTTTGAACAGCGCGTGTGTTAGAGTCACACAGTCCGGGAAATCGTTCACCAGTCGTGCCTGCACCCTGAGTGACAATGACCTCACCGTAAACACCAAAGCGAAGAAGTTAGGGGCAGCTGAAAACTTGCCCATCACCTGAGAACATCTGGAGGACTCCTCTGACGCCATCCTGCAGAACCCGTAGTCTCCGCAAGGGGCGTTCCATCCCAAAGTCCCCTGGGAAATCTGAGTTCTATCTCCGTTTCCACACTGCTGTAGAACCGAGCAAGATGAGGGTCTGCATGCCTTTTTCCGTTAAGCGTTACGAGCCATTTTAATTCACCGTTAATCGTTACCGACCCTCTCTAATTCAACGTTAATCGTTATCGGTATATTCTTCGTGAAGCGTTATTGGTCGTTTTAATTCAACGTTAGCCGTTATTTGTTATCCCGGATTCACCGTTAAGCGTTACCAAGAAATTTTTCGTAACCCGTTATACACACGAAGTCAAATGCCAGGTAGAACCCCGGAAAATGCAGGAAATGGCATTTCAAAGGGTCCAGATTTCAAAATTTTCTCCGAGCCTCCCGGCCTTCGGCTCTGGACAGGGTAAAATATGTTGCGGAAGCGTCGCCCTCAAAAACTTTATCACTCATACAGATTTCAGAGTAAACTTAGCTTAGTTTCGGGCAAAAAGTACTCCTATAATGCAGAAAATGAGGTTTCTCCGGACCTTCCTTGCGACGGCTGGCGCCTTTGGCGCTCACGATGACATGGTGAAAATATGTTAGGGGCGTGGGTAGGCACAAAAAACTTTTCTCTCTAATAAAAAGTAATTTAATTTAGCTTCGTCTTACAGCAAAATGTGTCCTTCAAAATGCAGTAAATGGCGTTTCAGACGGTCCAGATTTTAATTTTCCCGGACTTATATTGCAACGTCTCGTGCCTTCTGAGCTCGAAATGGTAAGATATGTCGGGGGCTCTGGGGGTGGAGGCCAAAGCTATAATCATTGTGTAATTTGATGAAAATGTCAAAATCAACCTAGCTTAGTCAGTCGGCAAAATTTGCCGAAAATGCAGGAAACAGCATTTAAGAGGGTCTTGATTTTAAAATTTTCCCGGGGGAGCATACCCCTGGACCCCCATGGGATGCGTTCTATCCCTCCATAAGAAATTTGCTGCCGCCGTCTCTGTGGCGGGCCGGGAACTCTGCCTCCGTCAATTTACAGATGCCATGGACATCGTCCCTGTCATTCCTGGGCAGCTTTTGTTTTGTCATTAGTCGGATATTTTCCCTTATTGATATAACTACTCTAGCGTTGTATGAATAGGAATGCACGTCAATGTTACTTTCAACGGTGTTATGTTTTATAACTCCTTCTGAATTTACCATTAAGCGTTACCGGGCCTCCTGAATTTACCGTTAACCGTTACCGGGCCTCCTGAATTCACCGTTAAGCGTTACCAAGACCCCCCCATGCAGACCCTCCAAGATGGGTTAGAGAAAAGTCACGATACCGCCGGGCCTGGGTGCCTTCAGGGGCACTTAAGGACCAAAGACTCTGGCACAGAGAACTTTTTATTGTTTATCACAGACTTAAGACTATGTTCGTCGTTCTTTTACAAGTTAACGTGAGTTTTATTCAAGTTTCAAGAAGATAAGAGAAAGGTAAGTAACGTTAAATTTCATATTAACTGCTTTGGAGTTAGAGGGCGCGATCATGAGGTGTAAGGGGCCATATTTCAACAGTTTACCGGTATAAAACGCCACAAGAAGTTTATGAAGCCCAACATCTGTCGCTATAAACTGTAGCGCTTTGTTCACGGCGCGCTTCTGGTCCGGAGGCGACAACTGGATTGACCAGGACGTGTTTCAGCCGCCCCCCTCCCACAGGCAGCTGGGCGGGAAAAACGTTTCAGAATTTAGAAGCTGTATAAAACTCTTTTCAGCTATAGTTAAGGGCAAACTTTGAATGTGTATTCCTTGATGTTATTCGGATTTGTTGATAGTAAGGTTAGCCCCATGACTGAGTTATCCTGCTAAAACCTAAGTGTGCTAGGTACATCTTTATGTATTTAAATGATGTGGTAACATTTTGCTGTTATCTACATGTAACGTTACGTAGTTTTTGAATGTCGCACACTTTTGTGAGAAAGTTTGATACGGAATGTAATGAACAAATCCTTAAGGACTAATGTGCATAAAATATAAATTCAGTTATTTTGCTGTAGCATAAATGGTTGATGAAAACCCCTCCACATTAGTCTTGAATCCCTGATTAGTGATACATTCTTTACTTTTAGATCTATGTTTCATGTATTAACAATAATAAAGAAACATTTCTGAAGTTGCATGCTGCATGTTCGAGGGGCGTTCAAAATTAATGCCTCCCGGTTTATAGCAAGCTCTTTTTTTATCATCAAATGAGTTGAAATTTGGCATAAAGGAAGGTAAAGGTATATGTTTTCTTGAGATTGAGATATCTCAATTTGTTGTTGAGGTTTTCATGAGTGACTGCAATTGACAATGTCCTTGACTCACTAGTAGCTATTGTGCGAAACTAAAACTGCACATATACATTTGTATCAAGTTGCATTTCCCTATAAGCCACATGCATATTTTCATCTTTTAGATCCAATCATTTATTCTTTTTTTTTTTTGTTCCTTGGGTGAAGTAAGGTATGAGGGTTCGTGGACCAGGGGTGGGCTGCTTAAAGTTTCCGTAGCCGACTTTTTTTAACTGAGAGGTATCAAACTTAGCAAACTTCTTGGTCTTGAGAAAGTTAATAATTGTGCCAAGTTGCGTATCTTTTGGCTAGTAGAAAAGCAATCTAAAAAAACCTTAAATCAACATATTACGTATTTCATATTAATCAAACTGCCTGTAATATAGCAACTCGCTCCATTCTAGCGGCTGTAAAAGGTGAACCATTGAGAGTTCAGACATGAAACTTGGTATGTTATCTATAGAGACATTTGTTATCATACAGGTGAAATTTTGCATCCTGCAATAGTTTTAAAAGGGTCAGATTTAGAGGAATTGATCTCCTGACCATCATCCAAGGGTGTGGTAATCTTGAACTCAACTCAGTCACTCATAAAAACCTGAACAACAAATTGATCAATCTAAAGAAGACACATGCCTTTGCCTTTGAACCAAATTTCCGGTCATTCCATGAAAAAATGAGCCTACTATAAAACCGGTGGTTTTACTTTTTGAACGTCCCTCATAACACAATGATTATTGTTTGCAGACAGCTCTCCAAAATCACACAGGATTTCTTCAGCAAATCTTGACATTTTTTTTCCTTTCCTCTATCAGTAGTTAACCACAAATCAACATGAGCAACTCTAAGAAGGAAAGCCCAGCCCTGCGCCAACAGAAATACACAAATGCTATCATCCGTGGACGTCGCCACATCCCCACCCCTGAAGCCGTCCCTCCGTCCTCTCTCCTGGACGCACCCCCACTGTCTCCTGTCCCACTGCCCTCACCACCGAAGCAGCCTCTACCTGAGTCAAGGTACCGCCGACCAAAACACCTGGTCACCAACCTGAACAAGAGACAGCCAGTTCCTCAGGGTGGATTCACAGCAGTTAACAGGTGATGTATCAAGTTCCATGTACATCTGTCCTGCTAGTGTGTAGTAAAGGTTTAATTTGTTCATCAGAAGTTGATGAATGTCTTGTAGTAATAATCCTTCATTTTTCTCTTTGCACAGATATTCTAAGACTCCCACACACTCAGATGAAAATGCAAAGGTGTTTGAAGAGTATGCTCAACGACTCACAGACATTCAGCAAAAACAGGACTGCATGGGAGAGGGCAAACCACCAAGGAGACCCCCCAGACGTAATAAGACCCCAGCTCCCGTCTCTATGATGATAGACTCTCTGGAGAATGAGAACATGTCAGAGAAGGAGCGCTACAAGAGAAAGAAGGAGACTATTAAAAAGGTACAAGATTCCATGGGAGTCGACAAAGCAACCACAAGAAAAGCTCCCAAGCCAGCTAAACCTCCCACCTCCAGGAAGACTGTTGAAGAGCAGCAAGTATTCTCACTCCGACATCATGAGGAGAGAAGCCCAACACCAGCAGAATATGATGACTTCAAGTTGATGGATGAAATAGTCCAAGAATTCAGATCTTACCAGAAAACCAGAGCTCTCACACCCACAACAAACAGGGGAGAAGACTGGAGGAATGTCGGCAGGATGGCTGAGATGGAGAAGATGATGGAAGGAGATCTACACACAAAACCCAAGTCCATCAAGACTAAGAAGGGAAAAACATGTGTCAAGATGTCACCAAACAACCAAGCAAATGTTGGTCAAGACAAGATGAGTGTGACGTCTCATGAGGTGTATACCCCTGACTGGGAGGAGGAAGGTCGAGCACACAGCAGATTGAACAAGACATCACAGTCTGGACGCCTCAGCATGGTAAGCAATACATCCACAATGGAGAGGGGAAAAGATTTTGAAGTGTATTTATATACCCCTGACTGGGAGGAGGAAGGCCAGGTGCAGAGTAACACATCATCACAGTGTGGACACCTGAGCAGGGTGAGTAACACAGCCACGCCTGACTGGGAGGAGGACGGTGGAGTGCAGAAGTTTGACAAGATGTCCCGACAGTCTGGGCACCTCAGCAGAGTGGACAACACACCCACGATGGACTGTGTGATGTATGACCTTGACGTGGAGGAGGACGACCAAGTTCAGAGCCGGTACAGCACGCCCCCGCAGTCTGGACACCTCAGCAGACAGGACAGTACACCCATTACAGACACAACCAAAGATTGGATGTACCACATCAGAAAAGTTGGGCTGGAGGAGATGATGGAGTCAGGCAAGAGCAGGGATGAAGACAGTCTACACAGGAAGACAAACCTCCAGGGCAAAACAACCAACAAGAGGCACCAGGCAAGAAAGGAGAGGCTGGTCTTACCTAGCCTGACTGCTGATCCTGGACTGACTCTGCAGGGGAGCAAACTTCAAACACCTGGTGAGTTTTGTACTGTAGGGACCAAACTTCATACACCTGGTGAGTTTTGTAGTGTAGGGATCAAACTTCATACACCTAGTGAGTTTTGTAGTGTAGGGATCAAACTTCATACACCTAGTGAGTTTTGTACTGTAGGGACCAAACTTCAAACACCAGGTGAGTTTTGTACTGTAGGGACCAAACTTCATACACCAGGTGAGTTTTGTACTGTAGGGAACCAAACTTCATACACCTGGTGAGTTTTGTACTGTAGGGACCAAACTTCATACACCTGGTGAGTTTTGTACTGTAGGGACCAAACTTCATACACCAGGTGAGTTTTGTACCAAACTTCATACACCTGGTGAGTTTTGTGAGTTTTGTACTGTAGGGACCAAACTTCATACACCAGGTGAGTTTTGTACCAAACTTCATACACCTGGTGAGTTTTGTAGTGTAGGAACCAAACTTCATACACCTGGTGAGTTTTGTAGTGTAGGAAACAAACTTCATACACCTGGTGAGTTTTGTACTGTAGGGAACCAAACTTCATACACCTGGTGAGTTTTGTAGTGTAGGAACCAAACTTCATACACCTGGTGAGTTTTGTAGTGTAGGAACCAAACTTCATACACCTGGTGAGTTTTGTACTGTAGGGAACCAAACTTCATACACCTGGTGAGTTTTGTACTGTAGGGACCAAACTTCATACACCAGGTGAGTTTTGTACCAAACTTCATACACCTGGTGAGTTTTGTAGTGGAGGTTCAGTCACTGTTGAAAAGAAGATGCCCAGCCTTTCCCAGATATTGTGACAGCTGTAGTCTTATTTCATTTTCTTAAAATGTTGTAGAGATGAAGCTTGTACAATTGTCATGCTTTTCCCTAATGCCTTGCAATAGGATTTAGAGTTGGCATGAGCAAAATTGTATACTGTGTAGCCACATACTACCCAAGCACTTACATCTGATCCAGTATTCACTTTGCACTCCCATGAGTTAATCTCCCATCTATCCTGTTTTCTACAGGTGTCAGCCTCCCTTCCATAGGAGATGGGAAAGGTGTCATGTCTGCTGCTGCCCAAACCAACGTCCCTGATGAGGACATGGGAACAACGTTGCCCCAAGTGAGTGTTGTATTTACATTGACAATGTTTCTAACTGCTTTAGTAGTAAACGTTGTAAGAACCTTGGAAAGACAGACATAATGTGTATTGTTGCATGACAGAGGGAGTAATGAGTGATTGTCTAGTAAAACTTCCTTCCCAGAGACAAAATGGCTGAAACTGTAGCAGCTACTCTCCAGTCCTCTAACAGTTTGTTCTCTCTATCATGCACATCAGCTGCAGTTTGGCACCACAAGATTGGGGAGGTCCACGTCAGATACCGTGACCTTCAAACAGCCGAGCGACAAGTCCAAAGTCCGCAGCACCAAGCGGCGCCAGAAGACTGACCGCAACACGCTGAAGGACAAGAAGTCCCAGAAACGGCGCCGTGACAGCTCCGGACTCTCGTCACCTGACTTGTGAGTTGGGTGCAACAGTGGGCACCTTACCATTGTGTCCATGATATTTATTGGCAATGGTTCATGTAACTACATGTGTATACATTTTATGTTTAACTGTGCATTATTGTGCATTATGTTTGTCCCATGCCTTTTTTGCATGTGCAACTCAGTATAGAATGTTTAGACACAAATTACTGTAATTCCTGATTTTTTCAATGTTCACGGTTTTCATGGTGATGACTGTAACATGAACTTATCATTACCGATAACATATAATTCGTTCACCGTGAACATTTAGTTCCGAGAACAAGTTAGATTTTCTCAGACCGTCAAAGTTTGTATCGAGAAGACAAAGTGAATTACAGTATGCTAAAAAACAGAATAATATGACATTCCTTACCTTATTGCACAGTCCCAAATGCAATGTTTAGACAAATCATGCTGGAACATCAAAATGGCATAGATCTGACTTTGAGTTTTTATCATACTATGGTCCCAAATAAGATGTTTAGACAAATTATGCTAGAAAACAGAATCTGATTTTAATATCCCCACCTTATCGTTCAGCTTCAGGTATATGTGAGTCATAATTATTGTTCTACTGCAATACTGCAACAAAACCTACAGGTCTTGCACGCACAGTTGGGGTGGGGAAGGGGACGTCAGGACCAACTCCACAGATAGGAGGCTCTCGTCTCTTACAGACTGTCCAACCTCTCCCACTGCACCATCAATCTGATATGTTTGCGCCGTGCAGTGAGAGATGGCTGCCCTGCACCCGGTCTGCCAATCGGGATGTCGGGCCCCATCCTCACTTCACCCCACAACCATGTCAGGTTGTTGCAGTGGTGGGAGGGTGGACTAGTCTGTCAGGGACTTGTGCCTCCTGTCTGTGTGAGGGGATCTTGTACTGAACTGGAACTAACCCAGCTGTGGTGGAACTGTACTGTGTGGTCTGGTGTAGTTTGAGTGGGATCATCTCATGTGAGCCATCTATGACAGACTGTATCATGTAACACTGAGTAGGACTGGTGTGTGGAGAAACTTACACATGAGGTGGTCTCCAGTAGGACTTGTGGAGGTGGGAGTGTCCAGTTCCTGTACAAGTCTGAAGACTTGTCCACTTCCTGTTATATTACTGTGGGATTCGTCCAATACCTGTAGGTCCTGTTACAATTTAACAAGTGTAGTTTATACACCTATGTGTGCATGTGATTGTAATGTGGTGGACTTAGTAGGTAATTTCATTATTTGTGGCATTTTTGATTATTCGAACTTGATAATGTAAGTGTAATGTTCTTAATTTTGTCAGCTGTCTGAATCCAAAGGATTATCTATGAAAACTAAAAGGACTAATATAACCAAGAAATATGACTTTAACAAAGACTGCACACTTAAAAAACATGCATTGTCACAATATTCATAGGAATTTTCATTTTTGTTCACTAGAAAATTATTTTTCTCATACGGCTCCATTATAGCAGGTTGGACTCTGAAATTCTACTTGATAACTATGTCATATATAATATCTGTGCTGTCTCTATTGTGTATTCTGAAGTTGTGTAAATATGCTATCTATACATGTTGACATGCGTTGTGTAAATTACTATTTGTATATGTTGACATGTGTTGTGTAAATATGCTATCTATACATGTTGACATGTGTTGTGTAAATACGCTATTTGTACATGTTGACATGTGTTGTGTAAATATGCTATCTGTACATGTTAACATGTGTTGTGTAAATATGCTATTTGTACATGTTGACATGTGTTTTGTAAATATGCTATTTGTACATGTTGACATGTGTTTTGTAAATATGCTATTTTTACATGTTGACATGAACTTTGTAAATATGCTGTCTGTACATGTTGACATGAGTGTGACATGTGGTACATGCTATCTGTACCAGTTAACGTATCTGCAGTACATTGCCAATAAATACAACTAAGTGAATACATGTATTCTGGCTCAGTCTCTCTCTGTCTTCTATTGGACCCATGCAAGACTGTTGCCTCTGTCCCTGGTGCTGACAAGTACATCAATAAAACGGTGCTCCTGTCCCTACATAATAAACCAACAAGACTGGTGGCCCTGTCCCGTCTTGACACACAAACCAGACAGGTATCCCAGCCCTAAATGCTGAATAACACATCAACAACACTGTCACTGGTGCTCGTGTCCCTGAATGACACACCAACAAGACCGCTACCTCTCTCCTTGGTGCTGAATAACACTTTAACAACACTGTAACTGATGCACCTGTCCCTACATGGCACACCAACAAGACCGCTGCCTCTGTCCTTGTCCTTGGTGCTGAATAATACATTAACAGCACTGTCACTGATGCCCCAGTCCCCACAAGACACACCAACAATACTGCCCCTGTCATTGGTGCTGGATTATGCATTAACAACACTGTCATTGATGCCCCTGTCCCTACGACACACCAACAAAGCTGGTGCCCCTGTCCTTGTCCTTGGTGCTGAATAACATGGTACCCCTGTCTTTGGTAGCCTGGGTACCATCCGGGTAGTCGTTTGCTCCTGTGTTCGCTTGTGCTAACAGAGAAGCGAATGTATAGTGTATGATAGACGTCTATAGTGTATAATAAACGTCATAGCGAACTACTACCCGGATGGTACCCAGGCTATGTCCTTGGTGCTGAATGATACTTAAACTAAACCTCAATGATTAAAGACGAAACAGAAGGGTCAGCAGCTATTTAAATTGGGACTATATTTCAAGTCATGTGACTATCGTATATGGCTCACTTATAACGTCTGCGGGTCCGTCCTGATTGTCACGGTTGAGTTATTTGCGACTCTCAATGTAACTGACTCTGCCTGGGCGTGAGGCTGAAGTATCCCAATAACGTTACATCTGCATCACAGCTGGGTATATTCACCCCGCCTGGATGACGACTTGTCTGCTTGCACCTTCCTTCAACAGACTTTGGTGGCCTGCCTCGACAGTTGCCAGTGTTTGTTTCAAGCACTCAGGAGAAAGTTTCATCCATATTTCCA
>NC_049982.1:16093337-16155178 GCF_000003815.2 Branchiostoma floridae
GAGGTCGTGGATCATATAGTTTTCATATTACCACGTGCACAGAGTGACAGGAAATGGATGAAGGCAAAACGGTCCCAGAATAAGGGGATTTACAGAAGTTACAGAAAGTGAGTTCAGAGTTGGTAGATTTAGTAATGTTTCTACATGGTGGGACAATTGGAAGACATTCCATGTTATAGGATCAGCGAAAGAGCCTACTGATTCACGGGGTGGTATTGTTTTGGGTCTGTCTTTCCGTACTTTCGCAATTTTATATTTTCTTTATGCTTGTTACGTTCAACGAAGAGAGACGATGGACGCATACACTGTTAACCAAAAGAAAAAAAAGAATATCAGAAACAGTTTGTGATATGAAATCTCGAAAATCTTCAGCATATTTTTGACTGTTTATCGTTGTTAGATGCCACGAAGAATGAGTAATTCTACGTATGTCGGTGTCCCTTAAGGCCTAAGTGTACGTAGGTATCGAATTTGAAGAACTTTAGTTATGTATTTTGTCAGTGATTGAAATGTAATACCTTTAAGAATTGCAAGAAGTTGTGTTGCTCATGCCAAAAAAATTGACTGTGGATGGACAGACAACTGCAATTCGAATAGGGGTGTAGGTAAAAATGCTCATTGTTCAAAGTGGCCTTTTTTGCTCATTTGTCAGAGGGTTTTTGTTTCAGTTGAGAAAATAGTTGACATTTTCATAATAAGTTGTGTATTCTTTTCGATGAGGATTATCCGAACTTTTAACACAACAAATCTTGAAACAATCCCCTTCAACCTTCATAGCACACCCCTAACAAATCTTTATTACGTCAATTCTGGAACAATTTCAAACGCGGAGCCCTGACAACCATAATCGAACACCTTGGTAACGTCAACAGACCCCTGCAACCTCCGACACGAGCAGACGTGTGCGCACATCTCTGCTGATTAGTGACTTCCCGTTTTGAACAGCGCGTGTGTTAGAGCCACACAGTCCGGGAAATCGTTCACCAGTCGTGCCTGCACCCTGAGTGACAATGACCTCACCGTAAACACCGAAGCGAAGAAGTTAGGGGCAGCTGAAAACTTGCCCATCACCTGAGAACATTTGGAGGACTCCCCTGACGCCATCCTGCAGCACCCGTAGTCTCCGCAAGGGGCGTTCCATCCCAAAGTCCCCTGGGAAGTCTGAGTTCTATCTCCGTTTCCACACTGCTGTCCAGCTGAGCAAGATGGGTTAGAGAAAAGTCACGATACCGCCGGGCCTGGGTGCCTTCAGGGGCACTTAAGGACCAAAGACTCTGGCACTGAGAACTTTTTATTGTTTATCACAGACTTTAACTTAAGACTATGTTCGTCGTTCTTTTACAAGTTAACGTGAGTTTTATTCAAGTTTCAACAAGACAAGAGAAAGGTAAGTAACGTTAAATATCATATTAACTGCTTTGGAGTTAGAAAGCGCGATCATGAGGTGTAAGGGGTCATATTTCAACAGTTTACCGGTATAAAACGCCACAAGAAGTTTATGAAGCCCAACACATGTCGCTATAAATTGTAGCGCTTTGTTCACGGCGCGCTTCTGGTCCGGAGGCGACAACTGGATTGACCAGGACGTGTTTCAGCCGCCCCCCTCCCACAGGCAGCTGGGCGGGAAAAACGTTTCAGAATTTAGAAGCTGTATAAAACTCTTTTCAACTCTAGTTAAGGGCAAACTTTGAAGCAAAACTACCGAAGTCACGGGTAAATTTCTCATCACTCGGTATCCAGTGATGAAGTCGCGTCGTCACTGGCTTACCAGTGGGGTATATTTATCGTCACTAGTTTTCCAGTGATGAGGAAACTTCAGCTGGTAAACCAGTGACGACAAATATTCAGTTTACTGAAGGAAAAGGAATCATCGTTTCAGTTGAGGGGATTTGAAAGTTAGCACTTAAAGTTATACTAGCGTCACCTCTGCAAGTCCCCACACTCCCGGACCAAATCTAACAGTAACACGCCGCTATGGCGACATGTGAATTAGGGTGTTTTTGTTGCATATCGAAGTCAGCATTGGAACGTTCTAGTGCTAATAGAACGTGGTCACTGGAAGCCCAGTGCCGAAATAATTTCATCACTCGGTGTCCAGTGCCGAAGAGTCACTCATCACTGGAAAACCCAGTGAGTAACCGGTGACCTCGGTGGTTCCGCACTCGGTTTCCAGTGACGAATGACGTTCATCACTGGGCCCCGAGTGACGAGCGGAGTTCATCACTGGGTCCCGAGTGACGAGCGGAGTTCATCACTGGAAACCGAGTGACGAGTCAAGATTCATCACTGGAATTCCAGTGCCGAGAGAGCTTCATCACTGGAACAAAGCAATTCATCACTGGAAAACCAGTGACGAACTTTCTTCGTCACTGGGCATCCAGTGCCGACGCCATTTGAATATACGTTCGTCACTGGACGCCCAGTGAGGAACCCGTGACTTTCGTAGCCTTGCAACTTTGAATGTGTATTCCTTGATGTTATTCGGATTTGTTGATAGTAAGGTTAGCCCCATGACTGAGTTATCCTGCTAAAACCTAAGTGTGCTAGGTACATCTTTATGTATTTAATGATGTGGTAACATTTTGCTGTTATCTACATGAACGGGAGGGGTCCAAAGTCCGTTAGGGGTCCAAACTCCGGTAGGATTTTAAAATCATTTTTGCGGAGATATGCATAAGTGTCTGCACATGATAAGTACAACTTCTTATGGACTAAACCTTGTTGTAAATATCTGAAAAGTCAGAGTATGTGTCCAAGTTGGTAATCCCCAACAGATAACGATTGAAAAAAATACATATGTTTGACGCCTTCCGTGCATGCTGACGAGCAAACTTATCGAGAACATGGCCCGGGAAACTCTTAAATTATTCATCGTCAAATACGAAATGTGAAAAGATACCACCACAGATGCGAAGGATATCTATACGACTTCCTAAAGAAGCACAGCTATGCCGTGTCTTTTATAGTTGGATAATCGGAGCTAAATTATGCCGCATGTTCACGACCTGTCGCCCCCGCCATCTTTGCCAATCACCTATGAAGGAAGCCGAGCGACGCTCAACACGATGGAGTTAGTCAACTCGTCAGTAGAGTACCGATCATTCAAGAAAATCGATCCCTACCGACTAAAGAAATCCTGTAGTCATTTCTGCTGTTAAAAACGAGGTTGAAGCGGGAAATTAAGAAGCCGAAAGTGAAAAAGTGTAATCATAGGCAGACGTAAACAAATGTGCCGCCATTTTCATTTTTGGCGACAGGTTGGTTTCGCCGTGAGAGGTAAACCTTTTAACTAAACGTATTAAAATATGCAGCGTAATTCAAAATATTGCATATATTTGTGACAAGAAAATAGTATTGCAGAAGTTAAGTGTTATTTCGCATCCATAGGACGCTTAAAAATATACAGAGATAACTTGGTTGTGAACTTATCGGAGTTTGGACCCCCTTTTTGTGTTAGAACGTTCCACTGAAACGCAAGTCAAAACCTGCCAATAGTTTCGCGCGCTATCAAACTACAGTTCGGTAGTTGCTGCCGTTAAATGAAATGTATGTCTGCACAGCTTCAATCACAGTTATATGGTTGTTAACAAGATCTTGACTTATTTTTGATGGGTCCTCAGTAAAATGTACGATGACAAAAGCCATGCGCATTCACTTAGAACAGTAACCGGACATTGGATCCCCCCCGTTAACGTTACGTAGTTTTTGAATGTCGCACACTTTTGTGAGAAAGTTTGATACGGAATGTAATGAACAAATCCTTAAGGACTAATGTGCATAAAATATAAATTCAGTGATTTTGCTGTAGCATAATTGGTCGATGAAAACACCTCCACATCAGTTTTGAATCCCTGATTAGTGATAGATTCTTTACTTTTATATCTATGTTTCATGTATTAACAATAATAAAGAAACATTTCTAAAGTTGCATGCTGCATGTTAGAGGGGCTTTCAAAAAGTGATGCCTCCCGGTTTATAGCAAGCTCATTTTTTCCTCAAATGAGTTGAAATTTGGCACAAAGGAAGGTAAAGGCAAATGTTTTCTTGAGATTGAGATATCTCAATTTGTTGTTCAGGTTTTTTATGAGTGACTGAGTTGAGTTCAAGATGACCACACCCTTGTTATCCTGTCGGAAGATATTAGAGGTTCAATTAACGTGCAATTGACGATGTCCCAGACTCACCAGTAGCTATTATACGAAACAAACTGCACATATACATTTGTATCAAGTTGAATTTCTCTATAAGCTACATGCCTATTTTCATTTTTTATATCCAATCATTTATTCTTTTTTTTTGTTCCTCGGGTGAAGTATTAAAGGTATGAGGGTTTGTGGATTAGGGGTGGGCTGCTTAAAGTTTCTGTAACCCAGTTTTATTAACTGAGAGGTATCAAACTTAGTCCACTTCTTGGTCTTGAAAAAGTTTTGATAACTGTGCCAAGTTTCGTATCTTTTAGCTAGTAGAAAAGCAGTCTAAAAAAACTTAAGTCAACAAATTACGTATTTGGCTATCAATCAAACTGTCTGTAATATAGCAACTTGCTCCATTCTAGTGGCTGCAAAAGGTGAACCATTGAGAGTTCAGACATGAATTTTGGCATGTAATCTATTGAGATATTTGTTATTATACAGGTGAAATTTTGCATCCTGCAATAGTTTTAAAAGGGTCAGATTCAGAGGAATTGATCTCCTGACAACCATTCAAGGGTGCTGCCATCTTGAACGCAACTCAGTCACTCATAAAAACCAACAAATTGATCAATTGATCGATCTCAAGAAGACATATGCCTTCAACTTTGTTCCAAATTTCCAGTCATTCTATGAAAAAAATGAGCCTACTATAAAAGTGGTGGCATTACTTTTTGAACAACCCTCATCACACAATGATTATTGTTAAGCAGACAGCTCTCCAAAATCACACAGGATTTCTTCAGCAAATCCTGACATTTTGTTTCCTTTCCTCTATCAGTACTGTAGCTAAACAGAAAGCAATATGAGCAACTCTAAGAAGGATAGCCCAGCCCTGCGGCAACAGAAGTACTCAAATACTATCATCCGTGGACGTCGCCACGCCCCCACCCCTGAAGCCGTCCCACCATCCACTCTCCTGGACGCACCCCCTCTGTCTCCTGTCCCGCTGCCTTCACCACCAAAGCAGCCTCTACCTGAGTCGAGGTACCGCCGACCAAAACACCTGGTCACCAACCTGAACAAGAGACAGCCAGTTCCTCAGGGTGGATTCACAGCAGTCAACAGGTATTAAAAAAAATGTATCAAGTTCCATGTACATATGTCCTTCGTAAAAAGGGTTTTTATCAGTATCTGTTCATCAGAAGTCAAATATGTCTTGTAGTAATAGTCCTTTATTTTTCTCTTGGCACAGATATTCTAAGACTCCCACACACCCAGATGAAAATTCAAAGGTGTTTGAAGAATACGCTGAAAGGCTCACAAACATTCAGCAAAAACAGGACTGCATGGGAGAGGGCAAACCACGACCAAGGAGACCCCCCAGACGTAATAAGACCCCAGCTCCCGTCTCCATGATGATGGACTCTCTGGAAAATGAAAACATGTCAGAGAACGAGCTCTACAAGAGAAAGAAGGAGACTATTAAAAAGGTACAAGATTCCATGGGAGTTGACAAAACAAACACAAGAAAAGCTCGCAACGCAGCTAAACCTCCCACCTCCAGGAAGACTGTCGAAGAGCAGCAAGTATTCTCACTCGGACATCATGAGGAGAGAAGCCCAACACCAGCAGAATATGATGACTGCAAGTTGATGGATGAAATAGTCCAAGAATTCAGATCTTACCAGAAAACCAGAGCTCTCACACCCACAAAAAACAGGGGAGAAGACGGGAGGAATGTTGGCAGGATGGCCGAGAAGATGATGGAAGGAGATCTACACACAAAACCCAAGTCCATCAAGACTAAGAAGGGAAAAACTTGTGTCAAGATGTCACCAAACAACCAAGCAAATGTTGGTCAAGACAAGATGAGTGTGACGTCTCATGAGGTGTATACCCCTGACTGGGAGGAGGAAGGTCGAGCACAGAGCAGATTGAACAAGACATCACAGTCTGGACGCCTCAGCATGATAAGCAATACATCCACAATGGAGAGGGGAAAAGATTTTGAAGTGTATTTATATACTCCTGACTGGGAGGAGGAAGGCCAGGTGCAGAGTAACACATCATCACAGTGTGGACACCTGAGCAGGGTGAGTAACACAGCCACGATGGAGAGGGGAAAAGATGATGGAGTCTACACTCCTGACTGGGAGGAGGACGATGGAGTACAGAAGTTTCACAAGACGTCCCGACAGTCTGGACACCTCAGCAGAGTGGACAACACACCCACGATGGACTGTGTGATGCATGACCTTGACTTGGAGGAGGACGGTCAAGTTCAGAGCCTGTACAGCACGTCCCCGCAGTCTGGACACCTCAGCAGAGAGGACAGCACACCCATTACAGATACAACCAAAGATTGGATGTACCACATCAGAAAAGTTGGGCTGGAGGAGATGATGGAGTCAGGCAAGAGCAGGGATGAAGACAGTCTACACAGGAAGACAAACATCCATGGCAAAACGACCAACAAGACGCACCAGGCAAGAAAGGAGAGGCTGGTCTTACCTAGCCTGACTGCTGATCCTGGACTGACTCTGCAGGGGAGCAAACTTCAAACACCTGGTGAGTTTTGTACTGTAGGGAGCAAACTTCAAACACCTGGTGAGTTTTGTACTGTAGGGAGCAAACTTCAAACACCTGGTGAGTTTTGTACTGTAGGGGCCAAACTTCATACACCTGGTAAGTTTTGTACTGTAGGGACCAAACTTCAAACACCTGGTGAGTTTTGTACTGTAGGGACCAAACTTCAAACACCTGGTGAGTTTTGTACTGTAGGGACCAAACTTCATACACCTGGTGAGTTTTGTACTGTAGGGACCAAACTTCATACACCAGGTGAGTTTTGTACTGTAGGGACCAAACTTCATACACCAGGTGAGTTTTGTACTGTAGGGACCAAACTTCAAACACCTGGTGAGTTTTGTACTGTAGGGACCAAACTTCAAACACCTGGTGAGTTTTGTACTGTAGGGAACCAAACTTCATACACCTGGTGAGTTTTGTACCAAACTTCATACACCTGATGAGTTTTGTAGTGGAGGTTCAGTCACTGTTGAAAAGAAGATGCCCAGCCTTTCCCAGATGTTGTGACAGCTGTAGTCTTATTTCATTTTCATAAATGTTGTAGAGATGAAGCTTGTACAATTGTCATGCTTTTCCCTAATGCCTTGCAATTGGATTTAGAGTTGGCATGAGCAAAATGGTAGACTGTGTAGCCACATACTACCCAAGCACTTACATCTGATCCAGTATTCACTTTGCACTCCCATGAGTTAATCTCCCATCTATCCTGTTTTCTACAGGTGTCAGCCTCCCTTCCATAGGAGATGGGAAAGGTGTCATGTCTGCTGCTGCCCAAACCAACGTCCCAGATGAGGACATGGGAACAACGTTGCCCCAAGTGAGTGTTGTATTTACATTGACAATGTTTCTAACTGCTTTAGCAGTAAACGTTGTAACAACCTTGGAAAGAAAGACATAATGTGTATTGTTGTATGACAGAGGGAGTAATGAGTGATTGTCTAGTGAAACTTCCCTCCCAGAGACAGAATGGCTGAAACTGTAGCAGCTACTCTCCAGTCCTCTAACAGTTTGTTCTCTCTATCATGCATACCAGCTGCAGTTTGGCACCACAAGAGTGGGGAAGTCCACATCAGATACCGTGACCTTCAAACAGCCGAGCGACAAGTCCAAAGTCCGCAGCACCAAGCGGCGCCAGAAGACTGACCGCAACACGCTGAAGGACAAGAAGTCCCAGAAACGGCGCCGTGACAGCTCCAGCATCTCGTCACCTGACTTGTGAGTTGGGTGCAACAGTGGGCACCTTACCATTGTGTCCATGATATTTATTGGCAATGGTTCATGTAACTACATGTGTATACATTTTATGTTTAACTGTGCATTATTGTGCATTATGTTTGTCCCATGCCTTTTTTGCATGTACAACTCAGTATAGAATGTTTAGACACAAATTACTGTAATTCCTGATTTTTTCAATGTTCACGGTTTTCATGGTGATGACTGTAACATGAACTTATCATTACCGATAACATATAATTCGTTCACCGTGAACATTTAGTTCCGAGAACAAGTTAGATTTTCTCAGACCGTCAAAGTTTGTATCGAGAAGACAAAGTGAATTACAGTATGCTAAAAAACAGAATAATATGACATTCCTTACCTTATTGCACAGTCCCAGATGCAATGTTTAGACAAATCATGCTGGAACATCAAAATGGCATAGATCTGACTTTGAGGTTTTTATCATACAGTCCCAAATAAGATGTTTAGACAAATTATGCTAGAAAACAGAATCCGATTTTAATATCCCCACCTTATCGTTCAGCATCAGGTATATGTGAGTCATAATTATTGTTCTACATGTGATCAATACTGCAACAAAACCTACAGGTGTTGCACGCACAGTTGGGGTGGGGAAGGGGACGTCAGGACCAACTCCACAGATAGGAGGCTCTCGTCTCTTACAGACTGTCCAACCTCTCCCACTGCACCATCGATCTGATATGTTTGCGCCGTGCAGTGAGAGATGGCTGCCCTGCACCCGGTCTGCCAATCGGGATGTCGGGCCCCATCCTCACTTCACCCCACAACCATGTCAGGTTGTTGCAGTGGTGGGAGGGTGGACTAGTCTGTCAGGGACTTGTGCCTCCTGTCTGTGTGAGGGGGTCTTGTACTGAACTGGAACTAACCCAGCTGTGGTGGAACTGTACTGTGTGGTCTGGTGTAGTTTGAGTGGGATCATCTCATGTGAGCCATCTATGACAGACTGTATCATGTAACACTGAGTAGGACTGGTGTGTGGAGAAACTTACACATGAGGTGGTCTCCAGTAGTACTTGTGGAGGTGGGAGTGTCCAGTTCCTGTACAAGTCTGAAGACTTGTCCACTTCCTGTTATATTACTGTGGGATTCGTCCAATACCTGTAGGTCCTGTTACAATTTAACAAGTGTAGTTTATACACCTATGTGTGCATGTGAGTGTAATGTGGTGGACTTAGTAGGTAATTTCATTATTTGTGGCATTTTTGATTATTCGAACTTGATAATGTAAGTGTAATGTTCTTAATTTTGTCAGCTGTCTCAATCCAAAGGATTATCTATGAAAACTAAAAGGACTAATATAACCAAGAAATATGACTTTAACAAAGACTGCACACTTAAAAAACATGCATTGTCACAATATTCATAGGAATTTTCATTTTTGTTCACTAGAAAATTATTTTTCTCATACGGCTCCATTATAGCAGGTTGGACTCTGAAATTCTACTTGATAACTATGTCATATATAATATCTGTGCTGTCTCTATTGTGTATTCTGAAGTTGTGTAAATATGCTATCTATACATGTTGACATGCGTTGTGTAAATTACTATTTGTACATGTTGACATGTGTTGTGTAAATATGCTATCTATACATGTTGACATGTGTTGTGTAAATATGCTATTTGTACATGTTGACATGTGTTGTGTAAATATGCTATTTTTACATGTCAACATGATATGTGTAAATATGCTATCTGTACAAGTTAACATGTGTTGTGTAAATATGCTATTTGTACATGTTGACATGTGTTTTGTAAATATGCTATTTGTACATGTTGACATGTGTTTTGTAAATATGCTATTTGTACATGTTGACATGAACTTTGTAAATATGCTGTCTGTACATGTTGATATGAGTGTGACATGTGGTACATGCTATCTGTACCAGTTAACGTATCTGCAGTACATTGCCAATAAATACAACTAAGTGAATACATGTATTCTGGCTCAGTCTCTCTCTGTCTTCTATTGGACCTAAAGTATGTAAAACTGTTGCCTCTGTCCCTGGTGCTGACAAGTACATCAATAAAACGGTGCTCCTGTCCCTACATAATAAACCAACAAGACTGGTGGCCCTGTCCCGTCTTGACACACAAACCAGACAGGTATCCCAGCCCTAAATGCTGAATAACACATCAACAACACTGTCACTGGTGCTCGTGTCCCTGAATGACGCACCAACAAGACCGCTACCTCTGTCCTTGGTGCTGAATAACACTTTAACAACACTGTAACTGATGCCCCTGTCCCCACACGACACACCAACAAGACCGCTGCCCCTGTCCTTAGCACTGAATAATGCATTAACAACACTGTCACGGATGCCCCTGTCCCCACGACACACCAACAAGACCGGTGTCCCTGTCCTTGGTGCTGAATAACATCGAACCCCTGTTTTTGGTAGCCTGGGTACCATCCAAGTTGTAGTTTGCTCCTTTGTTCGCTTCTGCTAATAGAGAAGCGAATGTATATAGTGCATGATAGACGTATGCAGTGTATAATAAACGTCAGAGCGAACTACAACCCGGATGGTACCCAGGCTATGTCCTTGGTGCTGAATGATATTTGAACAACAATGTCAGAGGTATCCCTGTCCTTGGTACAGAATGACACCTCAACATCACTGCACTATCCCCTCAGCTGAGTAAATAACAGACCAAAAGACATCGCCTGAGGCTTAAGGTCATGACAATATGACATAAAATGGTAACTCTATACTCACGATTACCCATTGCAATACTTGCAAAACAGGGACAAAATAAAAATTAAATTTTGTTAAGATATTGAATTCTTCTATGAGTACAAGTTCAAACATATTCACCATAAACAATTGCCGAATTGTACCATGCCCATTTCATGAACTTGAAAATGTCATGGAATAAGAATTTTCCAGGGTGCAGAGGGGTATTGCATAGAAACCTTTGGATATCAAAGGCATCAAATGTTAGTAAGTCTAACATGCAGCGTGCATGCAGATCCCGCTAAATACCCTCCTCGGCTCCATGTTGAATTACTTTCAAAAGTAATGTTGTCTGCCATGTCTCTTTTGTATACGCTGCTTTTGCAGAAACGACAAACCAAAGACCATAAATGGAAAAACGTTTAATTAACAGCGTGTAGTCTTTGCCCTATTTTGACATACTGAAAAATTCGCTCGTCTTTTCTTGGCGAAGGTAGCTAAACCTAAATGATCAAAACAAGAACAAATAGAAGGGTCAGCAGCTATTTAAATTGGGATCACATTTCAAGTCGTGTTACGTTACATGGCTCACCTACAACGTAAGCAGATCCGTCTTAATTGTCAAGGTTGAGTTATTTGCGACTCTCAATATAACCGACTCTTGGTGTAAACTGCGTAACTGACATGTCTCATTGAGAGTCGCACCGTTATATCTGCAACGCAGCCAAGTATACTTTACTGACCTTTAATTTACACCTTCAAACTACCGAAATGTTTATATATCAATGATGTAAGTATTAACAACAAATTGTTCGCACCTGTGTCATCACAGACTTAAAGATGCTAGATGAAATAATTACGAATCGAGTTCGTAATAACTTACCATACGAAGTCATCGTCAATACAACAATCTTATACATGCAACAAATGAGGAAAATGGTTCTATCAACCAATGACATCATAGTCCCATACAGTCTCCTTTATAATAGATCAATATATTGTCGCATCAATACTAAAATACCTATTAACTCCAGGGAAATTCTTCAAAGGGGTTTATGCCTTAAAAAAGCTAAATAGTTATCTGTTTGCGTACACAATAAGTCAAGCGTCTTTCCATTACAATTAGGGACTTTTGTCGCCTCACCGGATTTTTTTAGTTGTAGTAATTTCGACAGTTGATAAAGTAATGCATCATGTCGACTAAGAACAGCTAGCTGTCCTTTGCTAGGATATTTTCATATCTTATTCAACACATTGAGTTGCCATGGCATTTGCTTGTGATGTTTCATGTATCATGTGCCTTTTTGTGGTGGTTGTATGCTTCACACTCCGCACGCTCCAATTCCTCCGCTTCCAATTACATACTGCTTTCGTAAAAGCAAATTCACGTTATAGAAATCATTTTACAAATATAATAATACATCAACAACTCCAGGTATAAGACATATAGTGTTGTAAAGTACTTCATTTGATCCCCTTTGCTGCCAACTCCTCACGGAGCCTTGCCAGGTATCCCGGGTCTGGATAGCCATAGCTGGAATATAAGAAGGAACAATGTAAGGATTTCAATTGGAACTGGTCGTGGTACTAGTTCCTACAATATAGATAATGAACCACTACCAAAGGTTCAACTACTTTTTGCATCTAACATTTACCGGAGCATTCAGACTTTTCTTGCTTAAAAATGTCAACAGATGAATTAGGATCAGATACACACCTGGAGGCTCCCCCGCTGACATTGATTTTATGGTGAATGTCGTTCCAGACCACCGTGTCTGTAGCGCCGGTTGTGACGGATGTCCCAATGGTGAAGACCAGGCGGTTGTCAAAGGCACGTTTCAGGAGCTGGACCAACTCTCGTCCCTCTTCGTTGTCGGGGAGATAAGCACACCAGGAGGTACCGCTGTAGCGGCGACCGGGGTTGGGATGGTCAGACTGTAAGGTGAAATACGAATAGGACAATAAGAATGGAAAATAAGAAAAAAATTGAACATTCAAGCTTAAAACTGTTTCAAGAAAAATGTTGTGTCTTATTTCTACCCCAAACAATACGACGAGACCATACTTAAGTACTTACTCCTTGTGTCCCTGACGAAAAGTGGTAGTTGATGACGATGGCGCCACAGTTCTCGTACCCAGCGAGTCGTGTTCCCTTGGTTGTGTACCAGTTCATGCGTCCTTGGGGCTGGTTTCCTTTCAGTTCTCCAACAATGGTGTTACACATGGGGCACTGGGACTTGTAGGACAGAGCTGTATCTATGCAAACTCTACAGAATGTGTGTTTACATGGGAGAGACTTGGGATCAGTAATGCCTGACATGCACATGGGACAGTCTCCCGTGGCATCATCTCCACCTGATGTCGAACCTTTGTCTCCTTGGTCTGTGTGTGACTTACGTGACTCTGTTTGAGAAAACTGGTCTGGCGGTGGCTGGCTGACAGAGTCTGTTGTACTTGTTAAGGCGCTAGTTGAGAGCTGAAAGGTATCTGCTAGTACCTTGACTGTTGCTTGGTCCATGTCGATGAAGATGATCCTTCTTAGTGTGCAGGAAGGAGAGTTTGCCCTCTGGAGGAACTGGACCAACCCGGAGAGTAGTGACTCTGCGCACTTCTGCTTTGGCATGCCAAAGATTCCTACAGGAAAATTGAGAAGTCAAATATGCAACAATGAGCTTTATTATATACGGTATATACCGTGGAGATGGATAATGGTCAGTATTGCACACACAAAAACTGATTTTATACATTCGAATCGGACATACAAGTCATACAACTGTTATCAATATGAAATTATTCTCACCAGAGCTTATGGCCGGAATAGCCACCGACTGCGCCTTCAGTGTTGCAGATGCTTCGTTCAGAATGTTGTAGCAAGTCTGCTGCAACTCCCGTACGTTTGCATCCTCGCGACCATGTGTCCATCTCGGTCCCACGGCATGAATGATGTTTTTACAGGGAAGCTGCCCTCCTCCTGTCACTGCCGTCTCTGTGACCCGAACACGTCCGTAGGTCTTGACATGGTAACTGCTCTCCTGTTGGACAGACGGGCCGCCTGCCCTGGAGATCGCTCCGGCTACGCCACTCCCGTGACTGAGGTGCTCGTTCGCGTTGTTAGCGATGACATCCACCGACTGTTGTGTGATGTCACCATGGGCGACGACGATCTGTATCCCCTCCTTTGTTGTGTGATTGAACCATTCTGTGAAGCGTACAGTCCCAGTCCCGCCTCGACTACTAGCACCAGGCATTCCTGCTGCTCCATCCATGCCTCTCCTCCTTCGACCTCGCTCAGCTATGCCGAGATGCTCACACATCGCCGTCTTCGCCTCCTGGACCTCCCTATCTGTTCCGTAGAACATCACGTCTTTGTCCGCAGTAGTCTTCAGCATCACTCGAGGGAGGTCTTCCGTGATTTTGGCGACAGCTTTGGAGACGTCATCTGGTGGAATGTGCTTGGACCGTAGCTTAAGCGTCTTGCACACGATACCGTGGTGAATTTTCTGGTAGAGTGTTGTGAAGTCTTCTAAAGCATTGTTGGGGTCACTGCCTGCTGCGTCGCTGCCAAAGAACTCCACTTCTGTTTGTCCGTTAACATAGTTTATGACGATCAACGATTTGTTCTTCAGAATGATGTCGAGCACCTCCAACCCATTAACTTGCTTCATATAGGACATGATATCCGGATCCATGACAATCTTGATGGGATCGTCCAAGGTAGTCTGAGAGGCACGATTCACTTCCTTGTGATGGCTGTCATGTACTTGACCGCCATCCAGCCCATCATCGATGTGTTGAAGCTGACCTTTATGTAGGTGCGGCCGCGGTGCAGCGTTCGGTAGTGATACGGTCGGGCGAGTAACCATGTCTAATGGAAACAATGAAAAAAAAAACAAGTCAAGAAAAGATGAATTTTGCCAAGTTCTTCTCAGTATAAGAATAGTACGGTATTGCTATTGACATATAGCCTATGGAATTCAGGGCGTTGTAACGTTATGGGTTGTTTGTTGCTTTCGTATAAATGTTTCGTTAAACGCTGTAGATTCTGCGTGTTGCATTATATTGCATCCGTTCACAACATGTATCGCTCATGTAGGTAAGCAAATAATATGCTAATTAACTACCTGAGATGGCGAGAAGCGTTTTCCATTCCTCCCTGCCCTGAAGCACATCGCAGCCTTCACCTTTTTCCGTAGTTGCATGGAGTACTTGTTCTGCGGTCCTTTCTGGACCTGTGGCTGTGCAAAGTTCATCCCTACACTGACTGATTTGTCTGAATGCACTCGCCACCTCAATATCCGTGCCTCGAGACAGAAGAGTCTGTGTTAACTCCTGCGTACTTGCCAGGCGAACCTTCTTCAACTCCAGCCTCTCTTTCTCTCCATATAGCTGCTTCACGTCCTGCCTACATGTAGCCTCAACCTTCTCCTTGCATTGCTCCCCAAGCGTCTTGATAAGCGTGACAAGATGGCTGACTCGTTCATCAACAAGTTCCTCCATCTTTCTGTCATTAGTTTGAATGTCCACGATGGATCTATCCACAGCCTTTATATCGTTTTCTGTGCTGTCCAAGGCTTGCTGTAGTTCAGTAATCATACTCTGGCAGGAGGCTCCCAGTACTTCGGCTACGTCTGTGAGATTTACTACATCATGTTCAGGTTTGGGGTGATCTAGAACGGTACAGTCCCGACAGACTGGAATACCGTCTGTTTTACAGTAGAATCGCATCTTCTCCCCGGCATGAATGTCACAAGTCGGCTCCGTTTTGTCCGCTTCTCCGTCATACTTGCCAGTCCGTAATTCATCAAGCGTCACAACAAGGTGACCTTTGAACGCTCGGAGAGTACGGTGTATCGCCACACACGATTCACAGAGAAAGTCATTACATGTTAAACACCTCGACACAACGGCTTCCGTGCCCGCACAACTGTCACACGGTATCTTATCCACAGAGTGTTGAACTTTCTTGCGCGCTCCAATTGTTTCTACCAAGTTGAGAATGAAAAAGTTGTCTTTGAGTCCAGAGACGCCATTTTGTTTCAGCGCCGTCTCACGCTGGCAGGTGGGACACTTCACTGTCGTCTCACCTGGCTTCACGTACTCCTTCAGACAGTCCTCACAGAAGGAGTGCACACAGTCGAGAATCTTCGGCTTTCTGAAGGTGTCTAGACAGATCTGACACGTCAGGAAGTCGTCACTGATCTCTTTTATCAAAGCGTGCGCCATGTTTAACGACCGAAACTAGAGCCACACCTGTAAGGGGCAAAGTTCGTAACCTGACACTCCCTTGACTTTGATCATGCTGCTAAACGTTGGAAAGGTAATGGAAAATGTTGAAAATGCTAGTATGTGTTCTTTTAGGAAGAAAAAGAATTTCAACAACTGTCAGAACGCAGACTTTTATTAGTAACCTCTGTCATGACTTTGCCATTGCTGTCAGCAAATCAACAAATAATGCCCCTCTACCAACGCCGACACTACCAACTACCAAATGGGACGAGGCAGTCCCCTCAATGTTGACAATTGTGAATGCACTGTAAAAATTGGAAATGTGTTTGAAAATTTTCTGTAACCAAGAATGTGTATTGGCGGGTACAACAATATTTTGTACCTTTTATTGGATATTTTCATATGTTGGTATCGAATCGCCACGTTAATTTCTAACTAGATAATGTAACTTCACGATTAAATTGAATTTACATAACTGCTGTACGCTTAACGGTTGAATTGTGTTTACATTTTGCTTTACCAGAAGTGTTTGGGCAGCCGTTGATAATTCAGGGACTTGGTCCTTCTAGTGGCTATTTCATATTTGTTGCTATGAACTGCCAAAGTTAATTTCTATCAAGATAGTTTAAAACTCAGATGAATATTGTTTCGAATAAAACAAATCTTGAGTGTACATGTTATGTATTGATGACGTGTATTTTCAAAGTTGTATAACAATAAATAATGAAGACTCCTGTAATAGTAAAGCTTCACAATTCAGCGGATAGGCTGAAAAACAGCCTTTGAATCCACGCAACTGTATCAATTCTATTGTGGAAATAAACCAGTCTACACATTTATCAACCATGTCAAGTGAACGGTTAAACCACCAGCAAGTGAAACGAAACAGTCAGTTTCTCGAATCAAGCCTCAGCTTCATAAAAGCGGTTTCGGGTTGCGTAGTTCAACAACGAGTCCAATTCTACTCATTCCTTTTCACAGTTTTTAAAATCATTACATAACACGTGTCTTCTTCTCCAGGCATGGACACATGCATATCTCTATTACTGTACTTCAGGTACTAAAGGCTTAAAGCTGTATGGGAATCAATGAAAAGAACTGTTGTTATTTGCATATCTTCAACAGTTAACATTTTTGACGTTATCGACATACACATGTTATACACTAAGAATGCAAGAATTCATACGACTACATAAAAATATGTGGGTACCTCTCCAGGCATACATGTATGTCGTACAGTAAATTAAGTTCAAACTACAAACGGTATGTGCGTTTTGTAAGAGACGGATGTCAAAGGTTCAAAACAGGCGTAGGCACAATTGCAATAAATTTGTGTTGCTCTTGCGCCGAAAATTCACCGTAGAAGAAAAGAAGACTGCGATTAGAATAGGGGTGATGGCAACCATACAAACTGATCAAATCGTAATATTTTCCGCAATTTCTTTGACAACTTGCTGTCATAAATTAGTTAAAGTATGGCATTTCTGTAACATAAGGATGTATTTTCTTTTCGTTAAAGACTATCCAGATAATTAATCCTGCAATAATCCCTTCAACCTTCATGGCACACCCCTAACAAATCTTTATTACGTCAGTTCTGGAACAATATTAATGTCAAGCGCGAAGCCCTGACGACCATAATCGAACACCTTGGTAACGTCAACAGACCCCTGCAACCTCTGACACGAGCAGATGTGTGCGCACATCTCTGCTGATTAAATCATTCCCCGTTTTGAACAGCGCGTGTGTTAGAGTCACACAGTCCGGGAAATCGTTCACCAGTCGTGCCTGCACCCTGAGTGAAAATGACCATGTCGTAAACACCGAAACCAAGAAGTTAGAGGCAGCTGAAAACTTGCCCATCACCTGAGAACATCTGGAGGATTGCCCTGACGCCATCCTGCAGCACCCGTAGTCTCCGCAAGGGGCGTTCCATCCCAAAGTCCCCTGGGAAGTCTGAGTTCTAAGTACCGTTTCCACACGGCGGTCCATCCGAGCAAGATGGGTTAGAGAAAAGTAACGATACCGCCGGGCCTGGGTGCCTTCAGGGGCACTTAAGGACCAAAGACTCTGACACAGAGAACTTTTTATTGTTTATCACAGACTTAAGACTATGTTCGTCGTTCTTTTACAAGTTTACATTGGATTTTATTCAAGTTTCAAGAAGATAAGAGAAAGGTAAGTAACGTTAAATTTCATATTAACTGCTTTGGAGTTAGAGGGCGATATCATGAGGTGTAAGGTTTTAATGATTGGGGCCATATTTCAACAGTTTACCGGTATAAAACGCCACAAGAAGTTTATTAAGTCCAACACCTGTCGCTATAAACACTGGCGCTTTGTTCACGGCGCGATTCTGGTCCGGAGACGACAACTGGATTGACCAGGACGTGTTACAGTCGCCCCCCTCCCACAGGCAGCTGGGCGGGAGAAACGGTTGAGAATTTAGAAGCTGTATAAAACTCTTTTTAACAATAGTTATGGGCAAACTTTGAATGTGTATTCCTTGATGCTATTTGAAATTGTTGATAGTAAGGTTATCCCCCATGACTGAGTTATTCTGCTAAAACCTAAGTGTGCTAGGTACGTTACATCTTCATCAAATGATGTGGTAACATTTTGCTGTTATCTAAACTGTCATGTGTAACGTTACGTAGTTTTTGAATGTCGCAGATTTTTGTAAGAAAGTTTGAACCGGAATGTAAGGAATAAATCCTTAAGGAGTAATGTCCATAAATATATGATGATGATGATCTTTATTTGCATGTTCCTGCCCATGTGGGCTAAATGCAGCAAATCCCATGATGGGATACTAATTATAAAGACTAAGTACTATAACATGTAGTATTACAATTGAATAAACAATACATCTGCAACTAAGCTATCACTATATCTAACGTTTACATGACTCTTCCCTTTTCTTAAAACATGTGTATACGAACTCACAGAGTTTGTGTTGTACAAAGGTATCTGTGGTTGTCATTATATGTACAAACAGGTTGTCGTTGGTTAACTCTTTACATCGTGTATCTACTACATTCAGAGCACTGATAAAAGACTTGCGCATGTCAGTGTATAAAGGACACTCTAATATAAAATGGACTTCATTCTCTATACGGTTGGAGTTACAAAGTGTACAGAGTCTATTATTCGGAGGAGTCTGGTTGTATCTTCCCACTTCAATTTGTAGGGGATGGTCACTGATTCTTAATCTAGCCATGGCTCGGCGATGGTTGAAATTCTGAATATTAAGGTACTGTTCTCTTTCGTAGGTATGTTTGATTTTTCTATATGTTCTTAGTTTGTTTCCTTGGTTTCCGGTCCTACCACTGGAGTTCAGCCCTGAGTGAAAGGTTTGAAGGTAAATGTCCTTCAGTCTTTGCTTCACCTCCGACTGAATTGATGGTATATCTCGACCGTTGTTTAACAATAGGTATGCATAACCCGACTCCTCCAAAATCTTACTTACATTAGATAGCCAGCATGGTATATTGCGTCCGTGTAGGTCTTGTTGTACAAGAAATGCTTCATATTGTATGCTATTTGTCGGTACTTCTCTAGTTAATCTATAATAATAAGAAAATAGTCTACTGAGAGCCTCGATCCATAGAGGGAATCTTCCTAGCTCCGCTCTAGTAGCGAGATTACTGGCATTTCTTCTTACACCTAAGACAACTTTACAGAACTTTAGATGCGCTTGCTCTAATGGAGAACTGTCGTTTAAACTAGCATTGCTCCACACTTCTGCACCATACAATAATATTGGCACAATACAAGCGTCAAATAACTTACATTGCAGTGGTACTGAAGCATTGTTTCCTCCAAGAGTTGTTCTTATGCTAAATAGCGCCCTTACTGCCTTCTTTTGGAGGGTTTTCATTGCTGTGTTGAATTTACACCCCGCCGTAAATACTACGCCTAAATAGCAGTACGAGGATACCACTTCTATGTCTTTGTCGAATAAGCAAAATTTATAGTTTGATAACAATCGTCCCTTACGATTGAAAACAATGATTTTCGTTTTCTTTAAGTTAACTGTTAGTTTCCATTTATTGCAGTAAAGGCCGAGAACATTGATTGCGTTCTGTAGGCCACGTTGACTTGTTGACAACATGACAACGTCATCGGCATAAAATAAACTTGATATTTTGGATGAATGAAGTAGAGGGGTATCTAGGTCTGCTGTATTGAGATCGTTAACTAAATCACTAACGTACAGATTAAATAGCGAGGGGCTTAAAACACATCCCTGTCTCACGCCAATCTCTACAGGGAAATTTTCACTCAGACCTATACTAGTTTTTACACAGGCTTCTGAGTTACTATATAAACTTTTGATGATATGAAAGAATTTCCCCGAGATGTCATTGGATAGAAGTTTGAATAGAAGACCCTGGTGCCAAACTGAATCGAAAGCCTTCGAAAGATCAATAAAACAAGCGAAGAGGCGTTTTCCGGACTGTGTGTACTTGGAGATAAGGGTTTTCAATATAAAGATATTATCTGCTGTTCTGTATTTTTTTCTGAATCCTGTTTGGTTGGGTTTTAAAATTTCGTTATCTTCCATGAAAGTAGTAAGTCTTTTGTTTAGAATTGAACTAAATAATTTTCCCAGACAGCTAGAAATTGCAATACCCCGATAATTGTTTGGATCATCTTTTCTACCTGACTTGTGTATTGGAACTATGTAGCTGCTGGACCAGTCTTGTGGGAAGATTCCTGTTTCGAGAACGTTATTGAACAGTTTTGTAAGAGGACGTAATAGAAGTGTTTTCCCCCCTTTTAACATTTCATTAATTATCATGTCTTCCCCGCCTGCCTTTTTGGTTTTGAGTGCTTGAATGGCTTTACCAATTTCATATTCCGTAATTTGGTAATCTAAGGGCCCTTCATTTGAATCATATTTTTGTAGAACTTTTAATTTGTTTAATAAAACTTTTTCGAATTTGGAATCAAAGACCTGTTTTTCTAATCTAGACCTGCTGTGTAGAGATTTAAAGTGTTCAACCCAGGTGTCTGTTGGTATATTTTCTTGGTTCGTTGATTTGTCATTCTTTAGTTTTTTAAGTAGATTCCAAAACGCTGTTGGGTTGTTGTCCTGTAGTTTTTGTAATTGCATTAAACAATTATTTTCATGTTCCCTCTTACGTCTTCGAGTAAGTTTGTTAAATTCTTTCTTTTTCCGGAAATAGCTGCCTCTTATGACTGGGTTCTTAGGGTTACGCATGAGTAGGTATCTTAAATTTCGCAGCTCGTTTCGCGCCTCAAAGCAAGATTTGTCAAACCAGCTTTTGTTTCTTTTAGATTGCCTTGGTTTCTTCTTGCATTTTACTTGTAGAGACATTCTTCCCGCTGTTATTAATATTTCTTGAAGTTTTCGCACGTTTTGTTCAATGTCGGCTTTAGTTGAAGTAATGTTTTCATTTAACGCCATGAAATCTGCTAATTTTCTATGGATTATCGGGCAACTTAGGGCCTCTACAAATTTTTCGTTGGAGTCAGGACCCCAAACAAATTTATCTGGGAAAAGACGCAAATTTGATGTTGCCTTTTTTGTACTTTCGGGAGAGCTTGACGATGAACTAATATTCAGGGAGATCATACAGTGATCTGAGAAATCTGTTAACGGATGCACTTTGAAGGTATTGATATAATGGAACAGAGTACTGCTTGAGATGACGTAGTCCACTGTGCTGCATCCATTCGGCTGGTAGCACGTGAATCTACCACTCAAGTCTCCCAGTATCCTCCCGTTCAATATACGTACATCAGATTGTGTGCACAAATCTATCAGGCTTCTGCCGAAAGCATTTGCAGGATTTTTATCTGAAAAGTTTCTAGGAATGTTAATATTACTAAGTATTTCGGGCTCGAGATCTGAATCTAAGGGGTCATCTTCGTTAAAGTCTGTTAAGGAACCTAGCCTGCTGTTAAAGTCTCCCCCCATAATGACGTAACCTTTGGAGGAAAACAGTGCTAAATCTTGCTCTAAAACATCAAAGATAGAGTCTTCCGCCCTTTTGTGAACGGTCGAATAAATGGGACTTATATAAACTATGCATAGAAAAACATCTTTAAATTCAGTTATTTTGCTATAGCATAACTGGTTGATGAAAACCCCTCCACATTAGTTTTGAATCCCTGATTAGTGATAGATTCTTTACTTTTATATCTATGTTTCATATATTAACAATAATAAAGAAACATTTCTAAAGTTGTTTGCTGCATGTTAGAGGGGAGTTCAAAAAGGAATGCTTCCCGGTTTTATCGCAGGCTCATTTTTTCATCAAAAGAGTTGAAATTTGGCGCAAAGGTAAAGGCATATGTCTTCTTGAGATTGAGATATCTCAATTTGTTGTTCAGGTTTTTTATGAGTGACTGAGTTGAGTTCAAGATGACCACACCCTTGTTATCCTGTCGGAAGATATTAGAGGTTCAATTAACGTGCAATTGACGATGTCCCAGACTCACCAGTAGCTATTATACGAAACAAACTGCACATATACATTTGTATCAAGTTGCATTTCTCTATAAGCCTCATGCCTATTTTCATTTTTTATATCCAATTATTTATTCTTTTTTTTTGTTCCTCGGGTGAAGTATTAAAGGTATGAGGGTTTGTGGATTAGGGGTGGGCTGCTTAAAGTTTCTGTAACCCAGTTTTTTTTAACTGAGAGGTATCAAACTTAGTCCACTTCTTGGTCTTGAAAAAGTTTTGATAACTGTGCCAAGTTTCGTATCTTTTAGCTAGTAGAAAAGCAGTCTAAAAAAACTTAAGTCAACAAATTACGTATTTGGCTATCAATCAAACTGTCTGTAATATAGCAACTTGCTCCATTCTAGTGGCTGCAAAAGGTGAACCATTGAGAGTTCAGACATGAATTTTGGCATGTAATCTATTGAGATATTTGTTATTATACAGGGGAAATTTTGCATCCTGCAATAGTTTTAAAAGGGTCAGATTCAGAGGAATTGATCTCCTGAGAACCATCCAAGGGTGCTGCCATCTTGAACGCAACTCAGTCACTCATAAAAACCAACAAATTGATCAATTGATCGATCTCAAGAAGACATATGCCTTCAACTTTGTTCCAAATTTCCAGTCATTCTATGAAAAAAATGAGCCTACTATAAAAGTGGTGGCATTACTTTTTGAACAACCCTCATCACACCATGATTATTGTTAAGCAGACAGCTCTCCAAAATCACACAGGATTTCTTCAGCAAATCCTGACATTTTGTTTCCTTTCCTCTATCAGTACTGTAGCTAAACAGAAATCAATATGAGCAACTCTAAGAAGGATAGCCCAGCCCTGCGGCAACAGAAGTACTCAAATGCTATCATCCGTGGACGTCGCCACGCCCCCACCCCTGAAGCCGTCCCACCATCCACTCTCCTGGACGCACCCCCTCTGTCTCCTATCCCGCTGCCTTCACCACCAAAGCAGCCTCTACCTGAGTCGAGGTACCGCCGACCAAAACACCTGGTCACTAACCTTAACAAGAGACAGCCAGCTCCTCAGGGTGGATTCACAGCAGTCAACAGGTATTAAAAAAAATGTATCAAGTTCCATGTACATATGTCCTACGTAAAAAGGGTTTTTATCAGTATCTGTTCATCAGAAGTCAAATATGTCTTGTAGTAATAGTCCTTTATTTTTCTCTTGGCACAGATATTCTAAGACTCCCACACACCCAGATGAAAATTCAAAGGTGTTTGAAGAATACGCTGAAAGGCTCACAAACATTCAGCAAAAACAGGACTGCATGGGAGAGGGCAAACCACGACCAAGGAGACCCCCCAGACGTAATAAGACCCCAGCTCCCGTCTCCATGATGATGGACTCTCTGGAGAATGAGAACATGACAGAGAAGGAGCGCTACAAGAGAAAGAAGGAGACTATTAAGAAGGTACAAGATTCCATGGGAGTTGACAAAACAAACACAAGAAAAGCTCGCAACGCAGCTAAACCTCCCACCTCCAGGAAGACTGTCAAAGAGCAGCAAGTATTCTCACTCGGACATCATGAGGAGAGAAGCCCAACACCAGCAGAATATGATGACTGCAAGTTGATGGATGAAATAGTCCAAGAATTCAGATCTTACCAGAAAGCAAAGAAGAAGAAGATGAAATGTTGTGCCAAGATGCCACCAAACAACCAAGCAAGTATTGGTCAAGACAAGATGAGTGTGACGTCTCATGAGGTGTATACCCCTGATTGGGAGGAGGAAGGTCGAACACAGAGCAGATTTAACAAGTCTGGACACCAAAGCAGGGCGAGTAACACACCCACAATGGAGAGGGGACAAGATTTTGAAGTGTATTTATATACTCCTGACTGGGAGGAGGAAGGCCAGGTGCAGAGTAACACATCATCACAGTGTGGACACCTGAGCAGGGTGAGTAACACAGCCACGATGGAGAGGGGAAAAGATAATGGAGTCTATACTCCTGACTGGGAGGAGGACGATGGAGTACAGAAGTTTCACAAGATGTCCCGACAGTCTGGACACCTCAGCAGAGTGGACAACACACCCACGATGGACTGTGTGATGCATGACCTTGACGTGGAGGAGGATGGCCAAGGTCAGAGCCGGTACAGCACATCCCCGCAGTCTGGACAACTCAGCAGACAGGACAGCACACCCATTACAGATACAACCAAAGATTGGATGTACCACATCAGAAAAGTTGGGCTGGAGGAGATGATGGAGTCAGGCAAGAGCAGGGATGAAGACAGTCTGCACAGGAAGACAAACATCCAGGGCAAAACAACCAACAAGAGGCACCAGGGAAGAAAGGAGAGGCTGGTCTTACCTAGCCTGACTGCTGATCCTGGACTGACTCTGCAGGGGAGCAAACTTCAAACACCTGGTGAGTTTTGTACTGTAGGGACCAAACTTCATACACCTGGTGAGTTTTGTACTGTAGGGACCAAACTTCAAACACCTGGTGAGTTTTGTAGTGTAGGGACCAAACTTCATACACCTGGTGAGTTTTGTACTGTAGGGACCAAACTTCATACACCTGGTGAGTTTTGTACTGTAGGGACCAAACTTCATACACCTGGTGAGTTTTGTACTGTAGGGACCAAACTTCATACACCTGGTGAGTTTTGTACTGTAGGGACCAAACTTCATACACCAGGTGAGTTTTGCACTGTAGGGACCAAAGTTCATACACCTGGTGAGTTTTGTACTGTAGGGACTAAACTTCATACACCTGGTAAGTTTTGTACTGTAGGGACCCAACTTCATACACCTGGTGAGTTTTGTACTGTAGGGACCAAACTTCATACACCTGGTGAGTTTTGTAGTGTAGGGACCAAACTTCATACACCTGGTGAGTTTTGTAGTGTAGGGACCAAACTTCATACACCAGGTGAGTTTTGTACTGTAGGGACCAAACTTCATACACCTGGTAAGTTTTGTAGTGTAGGGACCAAACTTCATACACCTGGTGAGTTTTGTACTGTAGGGACCAAACTTCATACACCTGGTGAGTTTTGTACTGTAGGGACCAAACTTCATACACCTGGTGAGTTTTGTACTGTAGGGACCAAACTTCATACACCTGGTGAGTTTTGTACTGTAGGGACCAAACTTCATACACCAGGTGAGTTTTGCACTGTAGGGACCAAACTTCATACACCAGTGAGTTTTTGCACTGTAGGGACCAAACTTCATACACCTGGTGAGTTTTGTACTGTAGGGACTAAACTTCATACACCTGGTAAGTTTTGTACTGTAGGGGCCAAACTTCATACACCTGGTGAGTTTTGTACTGTAGGGACCAAACTTCATACACCTGGTGAGTTTTGTACTGTAGGGACCAAACTTCATACACCAGGTGAGTTTTGCACTGTAGGGACCAAACTTCATACACCTGGTGAGTTTTGTACTGTAGGGACTAAACTTCATACACCTGGTAAGTTTTGTAGTGTAGGGACCAAACTTCATACACCTGGTGAGTTTTGTACTGTAGGGACTAAACTTCATACACCTGGTAAGTTTTGTACTGTAGGGGCCAAACTTCATACACCTGGTGAGTTTTGTACTGTAGGGACCAAACTTCATACACCTGGTGAGTTTTGTAGTGTAGGGACCAAACTTCAAACACCTGGTGAGTTTTGTACTGTAGGGAACAAACTACAAACACCTGGTGAGTTTTGTAGTGTAGGGACCAAACTTCATACACCTGGTGAGTCTGTACTGTAGGGACCAAACTTCATACACCTGGTGAGTTTTGTAGTGTAGGGACCAAACTTCAAACACCTGGTGAGTTTTGTACTGTAGGGACTAAACTTCATACACCTGGTAAGGCCACACCGATTTAATTTCTTGGTTCACGGATTCGCTCGCTCCTATTTTTTGTGAAAAAAAATAAAAATAAAAATTACCCCTCAGCAAATTTTCACCATTAATGAAACCATTCACCAACTTTCTGGTGTAGCAAATTGGCCTCTATATTATAAGCTCCTTAAAGTGTGGGTACAGGTGCTGTTACTGTACAAAAATAGTGTTTTTGTACTTTTTTCAAGCTGAAAACTTTTTTTCTTTATGTTTTGGATTAGCCGTTACCTTTATCCCAACCATTTTACGATTTTTATTTTTATTTCGCCCTCTCGCTCCATATTTTTTATGAAAAAATCCGTGAACCAAGAAATTAAATTGGTGTGGCCTAAGTTTTGTAGTGTAGGGGCCAAACTTCATACACCTGGTGAGTTTTGTACTGTAGGGACCAAACTTCATACACCTGGTGAGTTTTGTACTGTAGGGACCAAACTTCATACACCTGGTGAGTTTTGTACTGTAGGGAACAAACTACAAACACCTGGTGAGTTTTGTAGTGTAGGGACCAAAGGGACCAAACTTCATACACCTGGTGAGTTTTGTAGTGTAGGGACCAAACTTCATACACCTGGTGAGTTTTGTACTGTAGGGACTAAACTTCATACACCTGGTAAGTTTTGTACTGTAGGGGCCAAACTTCAAACACCTGGTGAGTTTTGTACTGTAGGGACCAAACTTCAAACACCAGGTGAGTTTTGTACTGTAGGGACCAAACTTCAAACACCAGGTGAGTTTTGTACTGTAGGGACCAAACTTCATACACCTGGTGAGTTTTGTACTGTAGGGACTAAACTTCATACACCTGGTAAGTTTTGTACTGTAGGGGCCAAACTTCATACACCTGGTGAGTTTTGTAGTGTAGGGACCAAACTTCATACACCTGGTGAGTTTTGTACTGTAGGGACCAAACTTCAAACACCTGGTGAGTTTTGTACTGTAGGGACCAAACTTCATACACCTGGTGAGTTTTGTAGTGTAGGGAACAAACTACAAACACCTGGTGAGTTTTGTAGTGTAGGGACCAAAGGGACCAAACTTCATACACCTGGTGAGTTTTGTAGTGTAGGGACCAAACTTCAAACACCTGGTGAGTTTTGTACTGTAGGGACTAAACTTCATACACCTGGTAAGTTTTGTAGTGTAGGGGCCAAACTTCATACACCTGGTGAGTTTTGTACTGTAGGGAACCAAACTTCATACACCTGGTGAGTTTTGTACCAAACTTCATACACCTGATGAGTTTTGTAGTGGAGGTTCAGTCACTGTTGAAAAGAAGATGCCCAGCCTTTCCCAGATATTGTGACAGCTGCAGTCTTATTTCAATTTCTTAAAATGTTGTAGAGATGAAGCTTGTACAGTTGTCATGCTTTTCCCTAATGCCTTGCTATAGGATTTAGAGTTGGCATGAGCAAAATGGTAGACTGTGTAGCCACATACTACCCAAGCACTAACATCTGATCCAGTATTCACTTTGCACTCCCATGACTTAATCTCCCATCTATCCTGTTTTCTACAGGTGTCAGCCTCCCTTCCATAGGAGATGGGAAAGGTGTCATGTCTGCTGCTGCCCAAACCAACGTCCCAGATGAGGACATGGGAACAACGTTGCCCCAAGTGAGTGTTGTATTTACATAGAAAATGTTTCTAACTGCTGTGAGTAGTAAACTTTGTAAGAGCCTTGGAAAGAAAGACATAATGTTTCTTGTTGTATGACAGAGGGAGTAATGAGTGATTGTCTAGTATAACTTCCTTCCCAGAGACAGAATGGCTGAAACTGTAGCAGCTACTCTCCAGTCCTCTAACAGTTTGTTCTCTCCATCATGCACACCAGCTGCAGTTTGGCACCACAAGAGTGGGGAAGTCCACATCAGATACCGTGACCTTCAAACAGCCGAGCGACAAGTCCAAAGTCCGCAGCACCAAGCGGCGCCAGAAGACTGACCGCAACACGCTGAAGGACAAGAAGTCCCAGAAACGGCGCCGTGACAGCTCCGGACTCTCGTCACCTGACTTGTGAGTTGGGTGTAACAATGGGCACCTTACCATCGTGTCCATGATATTTATTGGCAATGGTTCGGGTAACTACATGTGTATACATTTTATGTTTAACTGTGCATTATTGTGCATTATGTTTGTCCCATGCCTTTTTTGCATGTACAACTCAGTATAGAATATTTAGACACAAATTACTGTAATTCCTGATTTTTTCAATGTTCACGGTTTTCATGGTGATGACTGTAACATGAACTTATCATTACCGATAACGAATCATTTGTCATAGTGACAATAACATATAATTCGTTCACCGTGAACATTTAGTTCCGAGATTTTTTCAGATCGTGAAAGTTTGTATCGAGAAGACAAAGTGAATTACAGTATGCTAAAAAACAGAATAATATGACATTCCTTACCTTATTGCACAGTCCCAAATGCAATGTTTAGACAAATCATGCTGGAACATCAGAATGGCATAGATCTGACTTTGAGTTTTTTATCATACTACGGTCCCAAATAAGATGTTTAGACAAATTATGCTAGAAAACAGAATCTGATTTTAATATCCCCACCTTATCGTTCAGCATCAGGTATATGTGAGTCATAATTATTGTTCTACTGCAATACTGCAACAAAACCTACAGGTGTTGCACGCACAGTTGGGGTGGGGAAGGGGACGTCAGGACCAACTCCACAGACAGGAGGCTCTCGTCTCTTACAGACTGTCCAACCTCTCCCACTGCACCATCGATCTGATATGTTTGCGCCGTGCAGTGAGAGATGGCTGCCCTGCACCCGATCTGCCAATCGGGATGTCGGGCCCCATCCTCACTTCACCCCACAACCATGTCAGGTTGTTGCAGTGGTGGGAGGGTGGACTAGTCTGTCAGGGACTTGTGTCTCCTGTCTGTGTGAGGGGGTCTTGTACTGAACTGGAACTAACCCAGCTGTGGTGGAACTGTACTGTGTGGTCTGACTTGTCCACTGCCTGTTACACTACTGTAGGGGTGTGTCCAAGTCCTGTAGGTCCTATTACATTTAATAATTGTAATAATTGTATATAACTTATGTGTACATTTAAATGGAATGTCAATATTACATGATGTAGAATTCCGTAGCTAAACTATCCGTGGAAGTAATTCTTGGTGTTATATGTTATCACTATATAGACAGGCTATGCTTCATAGACTTTATAGGGTTTACAATTTAAAGTTGTAAAGAGCAAGTAGATGTGACAAACATACAAGGCAGCATGGTTGGAAAGAAACCCTCCATTTAACAGAGATTCTACTTCACACTTCCTTTACAAATGTGTATTTCTGTTCATTACAAAATTATCTGTATCATAAGGGTCCAACATAACTGGTTGTAGAGTCATATGATGTCTTACCTCAAAATGAAGCAATGTGATATGCTACTGATCTGAATTGTATATTTATTGCCGTCCTTGTTGCATTCTGCCATGAAAATCTAAATTTGTGTACATATGTTAAGTGTAATATGTACATACTTGGGTGTGTTGCACACTATCAGTGCCAGTTAATATGTCCATTGCCAATAAATGCAGCTATGTGGGATATATTTTGGCTCAGTCTCCATTCTGTTAGAGCCGTGTAGGACTGTTGCCCCCTGTCCTTGGTGCTGAAAATCAAATCGACAAGAACAGTCTCTGAGGGACATGCCAATAAGACTCTAATCCACCCCTGGTGCTAAATAACACATCAGAAACACTGGTGTCTCTGACTTACACATCAACAAGATGGGTAATCCTGTCCCTGTGCTTAATTTCATACCAGGAAGACGTTTACACCCAGCCCCTGGTGTTGAATTGCAGACCAACAAGAATGACATCCCAGGCCATGGTGCTATATGACACCAGAACCAGCAAGATAAGTGCCCCTGTCTCTGGTGCTGGATAACACAAACAAGACTGATGACCCGATCATTGGTTCTGAATGACTCACCAACAAGGCTGGTGCCCTTGTCCCCAAAGATGAACTACACACCAAGAGGACTGGTATCCCTGTCCATGGTGCTGATTGACATATCATGAAAACTTGTACCTATGTCCTTTTAGTTGAACAACACACCAACAATACCGGTGCCCCTGAGTTTTAAACGGTAAGACCATATGAAGTATCACAAATTGTCTTTACAAATTGGTTTTTAATCAGTGGTAAAATAAGTCGTTGATTAGGTTTGAATATTTTTATTCCATGAGTACAAATTCTATCCATCATGGCCTTAATCAAACCGTGCCACAGTGTGCCTAGATAAATGACGAAAATATCACAGCAATGTCAGAGCAACAAGAAGCACTTCTCTGTTACACACCATGGTCATGACAAAGTCGGAGACAATGCGGCGCTACAGGACTCTACACGACCTAACCTAACACGTCTCTCCTGTGTCTGGCACAGATGTGACATGGCACAATGCTACAAATACTTACATGGGCAAATGTGTAGACTATTCCTGGTTGAATCGAAACCCGCAGGGGGACTTTTTCTTGACAATATATTATTCAATGATTGCTGTCAAACAGAGAAAGGAGTCAAAGAAAGTGTTTTGCCATCTTTTCATAGATAATGAAACCATCTTGTGTCTCCATTTTTTTCAAGCCACTTCATAATCTGCTTCCTCCCCAGTTCTGTCGTAGTTTATCACTAGATTTTTCTCAGCTAGCGTTCTTCACGTTGTTTTACCTACATGTATTACGTACACAATAGTAGCATAGTCAACATTACAAAATGACGGAAAGCTGATATAAAATCGTTCCTATGTACAGCTATCAAGTTGCAAACGCACATGCCATATGCACGTCATGATATCATTGCGCCTTCGAGCGAGCTGCAGGAACAGTCGCAACTAATCTACTGCTTTCGAAAATTCAACAGATGGTGATAGTTTTGCTGTAATGTTGTGGATTATTGTAGGGACAGTCTAAGGTTTGGTCACTCCAGCACGTGGATTTCATGGTAGTTTGGAGGTCGTCTACTATTTGCCTCAGTCAGCTTCCAGCTCTCTATTCCCGACCCTTCCTGGATATGAGGAGACATACATAAACAGTCATTGGACGCGAAGTATTCGACCTGTTACTCATCACCTTTCGCTTGGAGCTGATAACGTAATAACAATGTAGAAGCATGACACTTTTGTTAGGGTACTAAACGTTGAATAGTGTTATCGTATCCTTGTATCCTATAACTCTGTATTACAAACTCGGTCCAGTCTGTACAGCCTACAAACTGGTATTGAATGCAATAGCAAAGAGCAGCATGTACATCAATAATCAATAATGCTATAATTAAGAATGTTGTGATGCAAACAAACAAAGCTAACAAACAGAGAGAAACAATGCAAGAACGCATTACACAATGGTTAGCGCACGAAACGATGGGTAGATGCAGGTAGATGCTACAATGGTCCCATGACGTACCCTTGTCTGTACCGGGTTTCCGCTGTCATCCAGAGGGGAGTTGTTATCAGAAGTCTTCATCTGCTGGTCCTTCACAGAGTAGGCCGGCAGGGCGTGTATTAGTCCTACAGGGAAGAACAACAGTCTTCTTTTGTCTACAATGCTCTGCTATTGCACACAATGCACAAAACTACAAATGCACTGTAGTTTACCATTACACATCTCACTACAATAACTGTGCTGTAATGGAACAGGGTACTCCGCAATACATTATACAGGCATTTACTCTTGTCCGACCACGGGACAATCTATCACGTGCACTTAGGTATACACGATTCTTTAATGTTGATAAGTCAACTTTCATTGTTTAACTGTTGATCATGTTGCTACTTGTTTCATATGGAATGTGTAATACCTGACTTATCAGAGGATATTATACAATATTTCAAACATGTATAATACAAGCTACTGCTGCGTACTTGGATACGAGAGTCCGATGGAGTAAGGGTCCTTGTCCAGTCTGGGGGGAGGGCGGGGCTTCAGCGTCCCGTCCAGCTCGTCCAGCTCCAGGGACATTTCACGGGGCTTCTCCTGCGCCTGCGCCATGGGGCCGTGCTTCGGCGGGAGAGGCGGCATTGGCTTCGATACAGGCTCGCTGGAGGCAACTGTGTAGATGGTTTTACAACGTTAGCTATCATAGTCAGGTGTTTCAGTGGTAAGCCCAAAGGAGATGAAGGCCTTCGCCACATCAGAAAGAGAAGATAATGAAATCATTGTCCAATCTGTCATCTATCAGAAGAGGCAACACCCCAGACCTGACTCCTGGTCGCTGATGTGACACCTGTTCCTCCGCACCAGCAGGACGGTCACCACGGTGACCACGATGAGGATCAGGACAGTCGCGGTAACCACGGTGATGAGGAGCACCTGGGAGTCTTCAGAAAACAAATTTAAATAAGATTGTTCAGTTTGGACAGCTTGAAATAAATACATTTGGTGGGTTTAAAGATCAGGAAACACAACTGGCATTATTTCTGCGATCAACAACAGAAGTACCTTGTATTTCTATGAGGAACTCCCGTTGGTCCGAGCCGAACATGTTGGTTGCCTTACAGACGTAGCTGCCCGCCTGGCCAGCGCCGACTTCCCGTATCACCAGTGTGCTCCTCCTGCCCCCAGTCATCGGTACCTCCCGCACGCTGACGGAGTCCTCTTCCGCACCCAAGAAGATGGTCTCTTTACCTGAAGACACGCACGGGTATGTTTGGACAATTGGTGGGTTCAAAATGCCCTAAGGGTTTAACTGCCCGATGAGCGTGAACAAGGTACGGGAGATTCGAAGGTTTAAAGTAAGTCTGTCTTCTTCACCATTTCTGATTGTTTCTCAAAGTAAGATCAATACTTAATTTCTTATACCTAATACCCAAGAAGAAAGGAGAAAGGGTAAAAACCATGTCAATCTCCAAACATGTATTGCAATCAAATTTCCATGTGTTCCTAGAATTTCTAAAAGCCTCATGATGTTACCAGGTTCGATCAGTTGTAATAAGGTCTTTTACAAGCACAACGCCGATCCGGCGAGAGTGTACATACTGTATACGTTGTAGGTGACATCGAGACTCACCATTGGAATCCCTCCACAGCCAGGTGATGACCTCCGGCCGGGGGTCGGACCGGACCTCACACACCAGGGTCGCGTCTGTCCCCTCCGTGACGAACAGCGTCTGACCGGACCGACCTAGAACATCAGGTCTTCCTGTCATGGAAGATAGTAACATGGTCAGTACAGGTTAGAGAAGGGACTTTTGAATTCAGAAATGAAATTAATCAATAAAGCCAGTATGCCTTAAAGAGAAGCCATGTGTATTTATCTCCAACACTGTATACCTATGATGTCTATGAAGGTTTCCTTCTGTACATCCGGGAATCCACGGCCACTAGCGACGCATGCGTAGTCCCCCTCTACATCGTACGTAACTTGTGACAGAACCAGAGGGTTGTTTAAGTAGAAGTTAGTTCCCTTCCGCCGCCATCTCACGATAGGCTGTGGGTTTCCCTCCGCGGTGCAGTCCAGACTGTAGCCGTCCTGTCCGTACAGCACCACGACCTTCTCAGCAAAGGTGGCTTTGATATCCGGGGCGTCTGTCCGAGCAGATCACAGCAAGTATAAGCAGGCGAGTCAGAAGGAGGAGACTGAAAATTCGAGGTACCCTTTCCTTAATTTTTCTATCCGTTCTATCCTGCTTCTTCTGTCTGTTATATTGTCTCAGTGCATTTCATTTTTTCTAATGATAAAAAGTCTTTTTACACAGCAACTACTGCTTAGAGTAGAATGTTATAGTTTGTGTATTAGGTGGTTCAAGCTTAAAACCTTCCTCGATTTGACTGCGTGTTGGTACATAAATTGTTTGACCGAACAGAAGCGGGCTTCTGACAAGACTACTAACATACGTTACTACCAAATCTCTCCACCAAGTCAACTCACACTGAACGTCAAGTGTCGTTCTCGCCAGTCCGTCAGGTAAAACGCCGTTCTCCGCCTTGCAGCGGTACACCCCGGCATCGGACTTCTGGACGTTGCTGATGAGTAGACTTTGTCCCCTGGTGTGGTTTATGTAAAACAGGTAATTGTTACAGGCATATATATCCACGAACACACTTGTCCAATATCCTCACTCTGAACACTCGGTTTTGTAGAAAGGTGCCTCACCTAACCTCCCCCCGCACCACAGACGCCTCCCCGAGCTTCTGCCACGTGACCACAGCAGGCGGGTTGCTGCTCACCACACAGGTCAGGTTGACGCTGTGTCCCGCCTTGACTCGCATGGACGTCACCAATACACGGGCCTCAGGTGGAACTGTTCGGAAGAAAAAGATCATGGACGCTGTCATACATGTACATGTTAGGCTTACGCCACATTTCCACACCGGGGCCTGGCCGAAAAGTATGATATAAAAGACACCAAACTTTACTAGACGTAAGAGAATACTACTAACAGTTGGCATTATCTGTATATATTTGCACGTAAAAACGTCTTTTCTTTTTTCGTTTCCACAAACAGCCCGGCCGGGCCCTGGTTTGGAAATGCGATGTTAGCCTAAGCATGTGATGAAGGATGTGATAGTTTTTTGCTTCCAGAACGAACCTAGAGCTCTATGGCAAACTATGTTTAGTGCTGAATGACGTGATAACTGAGGGTAGTTAGACACCAACTCACACTGCACGGAGAGGATCTTGGAGGCAGTTCTGGGCTCCACGAGAGTCGGGAGGCCCTGGTCGGCCCGGCAGGAGAAGTTGGCGGCGTTGTCCCAGCGGGACACGAACGGGATGGCCAGGCTCAGGGACACCTCGTTATTCTGTGGTGACGTGTTGTGCGCAGACTCCGGCAATCTGAAGATTGGTTCATACATCTAATATCATACATGTGTCAAGCAAGGAATCTGGGAAGCAGTTTTCCCCCTCTCAATTTTTGGCCTACCCTTAATGTTTCCATTTACTTTTTTTGGCGGGGGGGTATCATGATGCTTCACGACGGAAAACATTCAATATATTTGTTTTCTGTTTAAAGTCTGATTTTTTTGCGTAGAATCCTGAGGTGGAAAAGTCTCTCTTCCCCGGCGCAAGTTTTTTTATATCAAACACCACGCAAGGACAAGGTCTAATTTCCCCGGCCCTCTACTTTGACGACTTACTGTAAATGCATTTAAGTTCGCGGGGATTTAATTTCGCGGTAGCGGGCCGGGAAAAGGGACTTTTCGTGGTGGTTTTAATTTCGCGGTAGCACCATACACTGTAGTATCTTAATGCCCTGAAAAAATGTTCGCGGTGGTTTTAAATTCGCGGTGAAATGGCCAACGCGAAAACCGCGAACATAAATCCACCGCGAACATTTCTGCATTTACAGTACCTGAAAGGCACCGTGCCGTTGTACCATGTGAGACGGGGCGGCGGGCGTCCCCCTACCGCGCGGCAGGTGAGCGTCAGCCCCTGCCCGGCACTCTGTGGTCTTTCATTGCCCACGATGTCGGGTGGACCTGAAAGGGGTTCTGAAGAACAACAGAAAATGTCAAAATGATATAGAGGAGTCGTACTCAACGAAAATGGTTTGGCAGGCTGAATAAAAGTTCTAAACTGAAAATATGCGGCTCCAAAATGACTTACTCAGGGACGATGGCGGTGCGATCGATAGACGTTGGTTAGCTGATGAATGAATCCACTCTACTATGTACAGGCAAATAGTAGGCAGATTACCATAGATAGTTGAATCGATATTAAATTGTCATTATTCAGCGCAGTAATGATCTTCGGTCATACGTTCCCAACCACGTTAATGATCATTTGTGTCACTAAAATGAGTTTTGGACCCCATGGTTGTAATGAAAGCGGAGAAAAGCCACGCCTGTGTCCGCGTCTGTGTCTGTACCTACCGACAACTGTCAGCTTGACATCCGGCGCAGGCGGAAGCGGGAATGTCCTGCACCTGTACATCCCCTCGTCTTCTGGGCGGGTGCGGCGGATCTGCAGTTCATAGTTCCCCCGCGAGGTGTCGCCCACAACACGGTGGCGCGGATACTCAGCTGCCACCGTAGTTCCCTGGGAAATGTGCTGCGAGTTCGGTGGGCCAAACCATTCCACAATGCTGGAGGGGCTCAGACTGTTGAAGGAACACCGGATGGTCGCCGTTTGTCCTCTGAGAACTGCGGTCGGTTCCGGCTCTACTCGGTAGACGGCGCTGTGAACTGTACGGAAGTAAGTATTCGAAAATTGAAAGCCTTTCAGCACCAAGGAGAAAGAAACTACGCCTCACACTATATCCTGACCAATTCCCTGAGCATTCATGTTTGGGTTATCCATATGTTCATTGCAATGGGCCATGCCTTTCACATTCTATTGTGAAATTTCAATGGATAATATGTCCCAATACAGTATTGATTTTAAACGCTTTTCCGCACGTAAACTGAAATGATGAGATTGAAAATTAGGCGTATTGTTTGGTGGAGTATTATGTAGCAGGTTGGTAAAGCTCGCTGTCAGTAGAGCGGGGGGAACACTTTCCTGACGTTGTTTACGACGAGAGGAGAGTACTTGATAGCCATAAGCCGCGTTACATGTTCCCGTTAATGACAGGCTTGCCTCGCCTGATGACAGCTCTCCAACAGACGCTTCGTTTTCCGCCAATCAGGCTAATTAGCGCCTGAGTGTTGTGTTGCACTGCTGCCACTTCATGGTGATGTGATTAGAATTTCAATAGCGTACCATATAGGTACAATGTTTCATGGAATGTATTTCTCGATCAATGCCTTGCATATACAGAGAGGGTAGTTATGTTCTGATGTATACTTCACAGCAATGTCCAGCCGTGCATTGTACAGGAGGGTCCGCCTATCCGTCACACACACGGGTGCCGACAGCCAGATTTACGTGCAATCAGTCCACGGTACCAAACCATTTTACATCCTTCACCGGGATGATCAAGACTTACATTCGTAAGGCTTCCGCCGATTTAAAAAGAAAGTTGATTTTCATTATATGGCAATAAATGGGTGTTTAATTTGCAGGATCTGTTAGTTAAGAAACTCTATTGATAAGAAGACTGATTGCTCCGAGATCAATAACGCGTTAGAAGTGTAACAGTGGTGTTCAAGGACTGCTAAACCGAAGACGCCTAACGGCTTAAGCCTTTATGGCCGAACGGTTTGCACGTTCGATTTGTGATCCGGCTTTGTGATCCCGGGTTTGGCGCGGGTTCGAATCCCGGGAGTCGGGGTGTTGTTTCTTTCTGGTCTTTCTGTTCTTACTCGCCCCTCTGAATTTCTACAGAAGTAACGTTAACGACATGGCATTACACCTATATTCACTCTTACACATTTGGAACTATATAGGCGCTGACTGTATGATTTATCAATACTTTTAAAGGATCATATGGACTCTATCTGCACACGACTGGTAAATTATATCTTACCAGCGGCATAGCTTTCATGTAAGCCATTCCCCACTCTTATGCAAACCCATTTGGAAGATTTACTGCGGAAGTGCTAGAAATTTGTCACGGGTACATTTGGATGGGGAGAAAATAAGGGAGATATTTTGTACAAGTGTGATCATCGAAAAGGGCACATCTGGATATTTATGTCCAACTCCGGGAAAGCCGCCAGAGGGAACAATGATGGTACATTTAGAAATGTCTGTCTGATGTCTCAATATACCCCACGCATGTGTTTTCCGCTTGTTGCTATAGAAGCCAAGTGGTAGGTAATCACATGATTGGTGGTGCGCGTTAGTACTTCGAGTTTCCGCACATTCCCGGGAAGTAACAAATCAAACATCAACTCGGCAGTAGTATCACCAGACTAGACTGAAACTTGCTGTGTTCATAAATCCTAAGAATATTACCTGAAGCCTATACATAGTTGAGTGCAGATAGAAGACGAAGATACAGCAAGAGTGGGATGTTGACAAAATGAGGGGTTATCTCTATGGGGTACTGTAATAACTGTTTCTATTATCACAACATTTGACAAACTAAGCAATACCGTCTGTAACATCCGGTAATCACCCTCCCCGCACGACAAATTGAATTGCGGTGACTGCACTATAGGTGGTGCCTCCGCGCCCCGACCCCAGCACAGCTACAGACGCTTGTAATCCGATTTTTGGTCTCATGTATATGTAATATGCACCCCTGGGTACAATTGGCATGAATATATCAACAAAGATCTAACTTCCCAGGATTCGAACCTGTTTTGCGTTACGTTTTTCCTCTAATGTATCATCGCAAACATCGTTTTCCATTTTTTGCACACGACCTTGAATGGAGACAATGGTATTGTGATAACATACATACATAATAGAATCCACAAGCAAGGAATTTAAGTTGATTATTGCAAAATGTCGCTGACAAGCTGCATATATAATCACGTTTGTCAGGACGGCCAAGTTTCCTGTTGACGGTTAGGTTGTAGTCTTGACGACACCACAGACGATGCAGTACGTCCCTACAATTACTACTACAAACACCAGACCTGAGACCTGTCATTCAGTACAGTGGTCACAGGGCAGTACCGATGCAGGATTGATTGATAACCAACCCTCAGTACGCCTGTAGAGTCGTGCGTCTTGGCAGCTTACATACCGCTCAGATCGATCTAACAGCAGTAAGCTTTTGATTCATATAAAATACGAGCACTTCACCACAAAGAAATGTGCGTTATTTCATCGCAGCCATTCGTATTGTCCATTGCCCACAATCTAGACTTCACTTCAGTCATCAATCTGGACTATAAGGACACTTCCTTCCAACCTGCGGGGATGGAACCATTTATGAACCATTTGCCCATGGATGTACTGGTCAGTGGGAATGACGTATGAGATGCGGTAGTTGTGGCTGAACCAGCCCACGGGATATGGACAAAAAGGAGACCTGGGTCTTACATGGATGAACGGGAAGGTTAAGAGACAAACTTGGGAGTGTGGTATCAGCATAAATAAACAAGCATATTGAAAGCCTTCTTGATTGTTTTTATCAGATCTTAGAATAGCAGCCTACATGTACAGGAGTACAAAAGCTAACGCCACTTGCCGCCAAACAAGTGACGATGTTGCATCAGCTTATCAGCAGTAACATTCGCCATATATCTATCAGTAACCTGCGGGCGCAGTAAAAACCATTAGCCCGATGACTGTGGCATATGCCGGCATGTCAGGGATATTTATGTGGGTCAGAACATGGAAACATTCGGGTCAACTCAAATCTCACAGGCGGTAAAAACATCATTTCGTGGTCTCCCCCTTTCTTTTCCTTTCACATGGGTTCATGCTCTTAGTAAGAAAGCATACAGAGGCTAGCAAAGGCTTTACAATCAAATCATGTTGAATTTATCAACCCCTGACGTTTTACAGAATGTGTTTAATGTAAAACATAACTCAAGCTTACACCACAAACAGTAGCAAAGCATCAATCGCAGAACATGCTCTATCATGGGCTGTCATATTAGACGAGGATGTACCATTTTGCACTTCCTTGTGCTTGTAAAGGGCCGAATGTGCTTAACCGATAAAAAGTACGCAGATCAGAGTAACTTGTATGCACAACGATGTAGAGATGCTGTAACGTTTAACTCGCCAGATCTGATAATAAGGAGTGTTTTAATTTATTCCCATCCTCTCCCAACTCCTATCCCAAAGTCATTCTCGACGAGAATAACAAATGATATAATTATTTCCAACACACTATTCCTATAACCGGCGCCTAGCCCACCTTGCAGGCAGGGTAACCTCCAGGAAAGTACATGTATATTTCCTTTCTGGTCCTTCGAGGGGGCAACATTTCATCTTGTGATGTCACCCACTTCACATTGAAGGGTGACATCTTGTGTAGGTCACATTGTAATGTTACCCAATAGCTCTCCTGGCGGCAGGGAGGGAGATGATATTACGGGAAGACTGTTTAATAATTCAGCGTCAAATTAAAATCTCACTAATATGGTCGTTTGTCGCAACAGTTCCGTGTGCGTGTAGTGAGTCGCGAGTCAAAGCGGGTGACCGACAATTTGTGTGACTGTGTATGCTATGCGTTATCTAAGATAACGGAGTAATGAGCGAAGTCGAAGATGATTGAAAATATATAGCTGATAATTACGTACAATGGAAATAAGCTTCATATTGCAATTTTGACCAATTATAGCAGATTTAGACCACGATGTGGAAAAGAAATCACATGATCGGTTATTTCCGGTGATGATGACATTACGAATTTAAGTTTCAAACTTGAGTGCAGTGCCACATTGTCCTCGTCTGTCCAAAAAGCAAATTAGAAAAAAAATGACATTACGACTCGAAAGACGGATGGTTTACGGTGATATGTCATTAGTGGCTATGCGCAAGCGCAGTTTTTCAAGCCAGAGTCTGCAAACATCTATGATGCCAAGACCAGCTGACCCGAGTACCATGTTACGTGTGCAGTACGGTGTGAACAGTCTTACCTTACACGTGTCTCCTGGCTCGTCCTTGCACATGTCACAGCGAATGTTTTGTGTACTCATTTTGAGTTGTTGCGATTGACTACCTATATCTTACACTGGCCGTATCAGAATTGGTTTTCCTCCGATGTATCCTTGACTAATTGCGCCAAAGTATCAGTTTGCCAGGATTTTATGATCTATTTTAATACATGTAACATAACGCCGCCCCCCCCCCACACACACACACACCACTGCCGACATGTGTGAGTTGAAGAGTACCTAATTTCAATCTATCTTCATCTCTGAATTTTAATACCATATCTAGAAAAATTCTGACTGCCAAACAGGCAAGTGTTGAGCCACCATTATAGCCAGTATCCCCAATTATACTCGACAATAACATAAGTGGATGTACTGCAGGTTACTTGATAGACACACCAAGTATGCATAAGCTGCCTGCAATAAAAGTAATGTTGTTAAGATAAGAGACTTAACGCAGTCGTGGTTACAGACCCCAGTCACGTCTGAGTTAACTCTCCGGTGTTTTGTCTGGTATCGCCCGAGATCCCTGTAAAAATTTCATTAGTTCTATGTCGGCATAAAGCGCTGACACATGGCGCTGTCGGTGATTTCGTTTTCTAAATTATTTAATCGATGTCCCCTTCCGATGCCACCCGTGAGGCGATAAGTGCCCTGTATCGAGATTCAGTGAAGCTTGAGTTTCAGGCGGCGTGCCCCGGGCCTATAGAATATCGTGACTCAACAATACGTTCTGTGGTGTCTCCATGTCTGTGCACAACAGATAACTAATTACACAATCATTATGGCATCCAGCGTATGTAATTTGTGTCTTACTGAAGTAATAACGTTAGGGTGGTGGATCATCGCTAGTGGATAAGATAGCGATAGAACATAGGAACAGGGTACAGGTGAATCCAGTACTTCAGATGCCGGGGGTATGGGGTACTCTCCAAGCAGAGGTTAGGGTCCGGCTGTTATTTTAACGTTTTTTTAGTCGTTTTTATCGGAATTCTATTTTTTTATATCTTGCTGACAATACTGTGTCAAAACCTGGCGTACTTCAAGAAAAATGACAAAATAGAAAGCCCGATAAAAACGACTAAAAAACGTTAAAAAACAGCCGGAGCCTAACCTCTGCTTGGAGAGTAGGTCTGGGGTCGTAATGTTATGGCACAGTCACACAAGTGTGGGTGTTTTATGTTGTATCCATGTGCCACGGAATTACTCTGTACCACACTCATTTACTCAAAGATGTGAGTCTGTTCAGTCGGCATTGGAGCTATGCTGTCACGGCGAGGTGTTGAAGAAACTTTTATAGCGTTTTGTCCAGTGGGTGCTCAAATGATAGGAAATACCGGAGCAGGGGGGGGGGGGTCTACCAGTGGCAGCTTAGGTGCATGCATGTTGGATTCCAGTTCCCCATCTATTGCACAATTCATCATCTTGGGAGACTTTCCTGGGAAACCCACAGGCTTGAGCAGAAACAGTCCTTTCAGGAGTCCCGATTCTCCAATACACTTGACAATTGCGTGTTAATTCCATTCCACTTTCACGGCCACAGATGGGAAATGATTGCCGAAATAATGCTGATCTTGTACCTGGTGAACTCAGTAAACTCACCAATACACCATCACAGCGTTTTGTACAGCAGTAATGGGTAACATAGCTCCCCATGCAACACTTGGGCCTGTAGCTGTTAGTACAGGGTCAACACGGGTGTAGTTCCAAATTTGCCGTATAGCCAAAAGGATATACATCTTACATTGACAATCACATGTCATGTATGGCAAAGATAAAGGTAAAGGTAAAGTTAGTCCAATTGCCTTTTTGAGGTTGTAGAGGTAGTTGCCTGTTATCCACCACTCTCCTTCCACTGCCACCACATGTGTGGAGGCGGTCATAAAAGGTCATAAACATTCATACATCACAGATGTATATGTATAAAGGTAACTGGTAATCTTGGTACACATCGTTACTTGAACCGACATATCTAAAAGTTGTATTCAGTGCAGATATGTTTTGTTGCAGTAGGTACTGGAACGGTAACGCTACATGGCCATGCTTTAAGTACGTTTTTCTCTGATTACGCTCGTCACCAGGAACTTGGCTTGCAACAGGGGGGGGGGGGGGGGGGTCTGCTTTCGGAATGTAATACATCGTGCTTCCAGAGTCACCCTTTAAAGAAATTTATATACATCGTGATTAACACAAAGCAGTGGGCAAGCTACTGCAGTAACCTATTGAAGTAATGGTTGTAAAACAACACACTCTCGTTTCAAACTGAATGAAACACTGGTTCCAAACATGTATTGAACCGCAGACTCCATTTGAATGTTTCCTGCAAGTCGTCAGCCTCTGCCGATGATGTTAGAATTTTAAATCATGTTGTTAATTGGCAGGTTGAGCACTCCAGAATCTATAAGAGCTGCTCTCCTGAGACTCTAAGGACCTACAGATGGAAAGAATCGATTGCAGGAATCCTAAACAGATGTTTCCCTGGAATTTGGGCCTGTAGGATTAGTGGTTTCTGTAGCGAGGAGTTTGGTAAAGCAAAATGGATGAATAAATCGTACACCATCTGATATATGAGGAGGAACGCGTCGCCCAGGGGTTTAATTGTGAAGAGATAGCACAAATCGATTCTGACATATTGGATTATTGGAATAAAGTATTTCAGTGAGGAAGCTGCGATGATATCGGTGTGCGCGCACCTTGGTACAACTTGTTATTTTTTTCATATGAACCAGTACACGGGCAACAATACGCATGCAGTACAGTTCTCAAACTGTGTAAACGTCGAACACCAAGGTAACACAATCAAGGCGAAAAGAAACGAGGAAGCGCCAAGTAAATCATCTCCTCTGAGTTGACTACTTTTAGAGATACGCTATAGGGTACTGAATGCGATGTTACAAGTTGTCATCGCTATAGCTAGCCATTGAGCACGCACTTGGGTTTGTAAATTATCCCCGCGAAGAGAATGTCTCAGATCCCCAGAATCTTTCTACATCGAGTACCTATACAGTATCACACCCATGGTTTACGTTAAACAGAGGATACAGAATTCTTTATTAGTGAAAACAAGTCAGGGACTTATATGAAATATGAAAGCTTGCCCTGTGACATCTGATTTTTGGATTTCGCATAATGTATGCGGCTTTTTGACACTACATATAGATCTATCCTAAAGTATACTACTTAGATGTCAACTATACTGTTTTCTTTTGCATCATCAATGATATTTCTTTTTGTGTGGTCATTGCATATACCCAGATTGCAGTTGATGATATGCATATATAGTTGCATGAATATTGTAGGTCATTGTAGAATATATGCAAGATACATAAATGATGCCCAATGTTAGGTTGGTTTTACGCTAGTTACTTATAATCCCTGTGCAATTGTTGGTACACAAGATGTGGAACTCTGATTAATGAATGTGTTTTTTGTTTTCCAGTAAGTAGATAGAACGTGTCATCCCGACTGCTTCCCTGTGGTGATGAGATTAGTGAAACATGCACACGGGGCCCCGGGGACTGTGTCTAACCAAGTTTTACAAATTCTGATCGTGTTTCTGTGCATAAATGAATACAAGTTAATGTAAAAATCCAATCACATGCCAGACTACTTTATATCAAAGGAATGCCACATTCTGCGCGGTAGTGTTTCTCACAGCGGCAGGTTGATGCTGGCAGCATTGATTCATGGGATCGCACACAGATATGTGACACAAAAAGTGGAAAATACGCAAAAATCAATACCCAATACTTCAATATATATGCAGGTACCTGGAATCGTCATAAGTGCAATAGATACAGCAGCGTATAACGATGTTTCGCACATTCCACCAACGAGGAAACGATATTGTTTGCCCCGAACAATAAGCGGAGCTGTCAGTCAAATTAGACCTGGCATTAACTTTACACGCGTGGCGTGTGCTAATTAGAACCATTTTTCACGGGGTACCTTCTAATGAGAAACATTCCTGCCCTGAACTCCATCCATCACCCTCACGGCGTGCCGAATCTGGGTTTCAAATGTGGAGCTTAATTGGTTTGGGGAGTGCCGGAGGCTGCGGCAGTAATTGCCGACATTCGCAGCTTAAAAGAACTGTCAGCCTCACATCGATTCTGACAAACTCACCCGGAAGGTCTGGCCAAGTCCCCGAAGAAATACCGGCAGTAGAGAACGGGGTTTACTGTTCATTACCTGAGTTAATCCATCTTTGTTGTGGATACTCCCTCTACAATAAGTAGGTCAAAGATAGGTAAAGTCATCACCTCAATGTCCTGTGTGACCCAAATGCTTGCGATAACCTTTTTATCAGTTCACCTCTTCTTCCACGGCTTTCTCTGGTCTCTACTATATATAGTAATAGTTGATCCAGAGTTTGCCTGAGCCTGTCTTACTATTTCTTCAGTTACTTTCCCCTCTTAAGCGTCTTTCACTCAAAATTCCCACTCTGTCATCTCAAAAATACCTTGGTTCTTCCAAATCACCCTGGTCCTTCTATTCTACTTTCCCCCGCCTCTTTGTCTTGTTTTCACACGTTCTACTAACAGCCCTGACCACACCTTACCTTTCAGTGCTGTAGACAGCACCAACCACGATGCTTACGATAGTCATCAGTCATCAGTTCACCTCTTCTTCCACTGCTTTCTGTCTTCTCCATTATAGTAAAGTTACGCTATCGTTTTTTCTGATCCTATCTTACTATTTATTTCCCTTCTTTAAGCGTCTTTCCACTCAAAACTATCACCCTGTCGACATTCCTGAATATGCTTTGGTCCTCCCAAGAACCCCTGGCGTTTCTGTTCTGCTTTTATCTGTCTCTTTGTCTGGTTTTCACACGTTCTACTACCAACCCCGACCACGCCTTACCTTTCAGCACCGCGGACAGCACCAGCAGCAGGGCGGCGGTTGCCATGTGTGGCCTGGTCACTGGAGTCATCCTGTCCGCTCTTCACTCCCGGAGTCGTGACGTCCAACACCGCACCCTCTGGTTCTTCTCCGGAGCTGAATATCCTGGGATCGGAGCTGGGATTTCTGGAGGTGAGAGAACCAAGGGGAGACCAATCACTGCATAAGGAGCTGCCGATCGAAGCTCATATCAAAGTTAAGGTGCAAATCGATGAAAGGTCGGAATGTTACGAACAGTTCCGACTCTTGACTGGTGAAGTGTTCTGCGTGCGGTTAGAAGCAGCCATACGCTAGATCTGAACAGCAATAAAACGCAGTAGTGCTCGCAAAAATATATATCGATTTCATATTGGTCACATTTATTCATTTCCTTCGCTTTAGCGGTTACAGGCATGTACAACATATGCAAAAATGCTTGGTTTAAGGAAACTTTTCCATAAACTGATTTGTGATTCAATGAGTGGAATGGCAAATTGCGTCCACATATTCTAAAACAGTTTCACACATTCATGAACACTGCTCGTAACGCAATATGGAGACAGCTCCTTACAGTGTCCACCTGCTTTACACGATAACTGGAGCCTTTCACAATGGATTATGGGCTCTACTGTGGGATGCCCTCTATCCCTAACACCGACATGTGCCTGACTCCTGGACTGATGATACAGTGTTTACTGGCGGGCTGGGGGAGCCTGGAGCCGGCTGGAGCCGGGAGCGAGGTGCGCAGGATCAATGCTACCTGCTGATAACGTGGCCTTTTCACATCGACGAACAGGAGGTCATATAAATTTGAGACGACGAGATGTGTAAAATAGGAAACAGGCATATGCGCTTCCAGTAAATCATTGTTGGTAGAATATGTTTAGTGTCAACAATTCCGTAATTCATTTTTAAGGTGTCGGAAGCTCATAGTTGAAATGTCATTGTCCTTACCATCGGTCAGTCTCTAGATGCAAACAAAAGGACACAGGAAATGTATTTCTTAAACTAATCTGAGAATGAAAGCTGTAGAAGAGTCATTATTTGGTAGTTAACGTTAATTCATCTTTCAATGATTGAAGGGGAACAAGTATGAGAGAAGATTTTAAACGCGAGGGGATGAGGGATACAAGGAGTAAAGGTAAGACAGCTGTTTCAAAACATAATTAGCTTACACGGAATCAGATACATATATGTATACATACAAAGCAATTGAAACCTTGAGGATTAGCATGGGAAACCTATAATTAGCTGGTAATTAGGAAATTACGCTTTGCCAGGACGTCTCTAATCATGCTTTACTTAACTTTCCTCGGAGCCGGGTCGATATCTTCATGCAGCCATCGGGACAAGGTTGTAATCTGCATCGTTGGGTTTTCTAATTAACGCGGTGGGTTCAAAGTCGATTCTGAAAATCGTTGAACAAGTCTGCGAACACTCCGTGGACAGGCCTGACTGGCGTCGGTCGATAGCCTGCCGGCGCTCTGGTCAGGGCGCTGACCGGCGGTTTCAAGCAGTCAATATTGAGCTCAGGATAAGATGAAGACCTTCCCCTGGACTTCCACGTTATACACACACGGCAAACACGACTCATGCAAGTTTGCTGTGACTTTTTAAGCCAATTTAGCCATGAAGCGATGACAACAACACTTTGCACACAATGATATGCATACTACACTACGTGCGGAGAAACACCTGGTGAGATATTGATAATTCCTTTGTCCTGGGAATTTCTCGTCTGACGTCCCTGTCTGATAAAAATCTTATCCCTCCTGCGGTGGGGGTTCTCTCACCTTTGCTTCCCTTCCCGTGGACGTGATCGGCACACCCACCCACACACTAGCAGGCAAACCTCAACTCCGCAAAAATATTCCGCAGCAGCAGAAGTAGAAATGTTAGTGCATCTCGGTTCGTGGCTGCATCTATCGGTTCCGCCCCGGTCCCAAATTTCTTCCTTTTTAAAATTTGTTCAATGTTCCCAATAGTTGTTATTTTCCAAAACTGGCTACAGCCTACACTATGCTCCCCATCTATCTGGTGTAAATACTCTTGATTGACAGTGCGTTCTTTAACACGGTCACTTTCGCTCGCTAAAAGCCAAAAAAATAAAATAAAATAAATAACCTCAATACATTTTGGCCCCCTTTAGCCAGGAAAACAGTAAAAAGACATCCATTTGGTCCCGTTCGAACGAATAACGCAACAAATATCCTTACCTGCCGGTACAGAGGTCCTTGAGCCGACCCCAGCCGACTGCGCCCCAACAGATATGTAAGTCCGGGCAAAAGCTTCAAGACGGCCTCAAGTCGCAGGACCTTTCATGTGAACCCTTTTATACAAACATAAGGCAGCTCTGGAACCCTTTCACTCGGCCATCAGGTAGAGCGAATAGTTTTTTCTTCCTAATGCCTGGGCCCTGATATATAGCGGACTCACGAGCCGGTAGAGGCGACCCCTGGTCCCCCGCACACTGCTGTCAGGCAGGCAGGTAAACACGCGCTCCGCACATCCCTGTGGGACAGGCAACCTGTCATGTCTCCCCGGGGAACCACCGTACAGGATAACACAGCCTGAATGTTCAATATCAGCAGCACCGCCGAACTTTTACACCACAGCAGCCCGAACTCCGTCCTTAACCCACAAAACACACCCGAGAATGATCGCGAGAAACATCTAGGGCAATGTTGAGACCCTCAGACTCTCTGGCGTAACCTTCCCCGGCAACCGGAAAATAACATAGAGCCTATTCATGCAAAGATCTAATATTTGCAGAGGCCGTGATTATGGGTGAATTAATTAGATCGTTCGGGCGCCACGCGTCAAGTTTGGAGCAATTAAATCTGGGCGGCGTGTTGACATCGGCGTGGGCCTCAGCAAGTGAAACTGTTGTTTGGCTTCCTGCAGTATGTTATATTAGAGGTTACAGGTTTTCTTGTAGATAAGCGTAGTTGCTTAGAGTTTTGCGTGCTAAATTGTGTTTCGGTAACAATAGCAGCATTATCTTGCTGTCCTTTGCTATACAAAGTTCCCAAACTATCAAAACGTTGTTAGAAATTAGAAACATTAAATTGTGGGGCCATTAATGTATGGCTGTATTTGATGTACTCAATGTCGTCAGTGAGGCAAATATAGTAAGTGGCATTTTGTAACTTCATGTAGATGGAGAGTATGGAAGGAGGCGTATGCAAAATGCAGATCCTCTCTATGGTATATGTTCCTTTGCACACTACCTATGGCTAAGCCTCACCTGATATACAGATAAATCCGATGCACACTGATTACCCATAGATAGGCCCTAGATCAGATCACAAAGGTCCATGAGAAAGGCAATGGTAATTTCCGCTCCAGGAGGTACCGCAGGCACATCATAGCGCCCTCCTCTGTTTGATTATCGGAGAACACCTGATACCCAGCCTGGAGAGAGTGTACAGGCCTGACATTTCAACTCTCCATGGCAACCAGAGGACCTGTCAGCGTTCACGTAAAAAAAAACACTTAATTATTGTCAGACTGACAGGAACAGCGAGAAGAAGCGTCACTAATTTATTTCTAACACAACGATCTAAATCCCATAATCCTATTCTGTCAAGTGTGTGACTTAATCCATTGAAACGAAAAGCCTTCATGCAGCAGAGAGCAATGAAGATGTAAAATGTTTCACCGGTATACGATGCCCTTGAACACAACATATCTTAGAAAGTGAAAACCATATATTTGCTTGTATATTACGAATATATATTGTTGGCCACAGAAAATATAAAATCCTAAAGATTTCGTGGACTTCTGCTTTTCTTTACTGATGTGGTCATCCTTTATTCTTCACCTTTTTTATTACCTCCATGAAATGTCATGGAGGTTGTATTTTACCCTACGTTTGTCTGTCTGTGTGTCTGTGTGTAAACAAAATAACTCATGAACGGTTGGGTGGATTGGTTTCATACTTGGTGTGTTGGTAGTGTGTGATGAAAGCTGGAAATGATTAGATTTTGGACCCCTAGCGGCTCCCCTTGGTACTGCAGCGCAACTTCCTGATTTTGCTATCTTGGTGTTCTGAACATGCTATGGACACGGATTTTGAGTATTAGGTAGCTCTTGTGCTCAGGAAGAAATGACATAGCGTCTAGTTTTGGGATAGCAGGGGCATTTTTGTCAAAAACTTCTGACGAGGATAACTCAAGAAGGGAACAACGGATTTTCATAATTTTTGGTATGTAGGTACCTTAGACAATGTTGTACAAGATAAAATACTAATTATGCAAAATAGGAGTACATTTGCATAATTAATGAGAATATTCTATCATAGCAGTTTTTTCAATGTATCTCTTATCCCGGACGTGATATGATCGTGACATTTGGGTGGTAGATAGCTTTTAGCGTCATGACAAAGTGGGGCAAGTTTAAGTCTCCTAACATATAATTGTGGAACTGCAGGGGCATTTTTGTCAAGACACTCCAAAGAGGATAACTGCAGAATGGAACGACGGATTGCCTGCATTTTAGGTATGCAGGTAGCTTGGGCAAAGATGTTCACAATAATATGCATTTTATGCAAATGAGGACTTAATTTGCATAATTAATGAGTAAATTGTATAATTCCATTGCTTGTAATAACTGGGCTTCGATAAATATAACACTTGTTAATTATAATCAGTGGAACATATGCAGATATCAAATATGCAAATGGGAACTTATTTGCATAATTTCTGCAAAAAATGCAAAACAACTTAATGATTAATGATCTGAATTGGGAATTTTACTTGTGACATGTGTACTGTACGTTATTCAATGATGAACAACACCATGCATAAATTATGTTAATGTTAAGTCATTTGCATGAAATTAACAAAAGCTCTAAATATCCATGGAGGTATGAGGTCGCCGAACTCTAGTCTTCTTTTTATTTTCTATTTCTATTTCTTATTCAGCAACTACAGCACCTGTCCACAACTTTTCATGCGCGCGATCAATACTTCGGTCCCACTCACAATGCCTTTTTAGTCCCCTCCATTATATTCGTGCCCCCCTTATTTCCTTCGTGTCAAGTTACAACATATGGTCTTCCCCGACATGACAGCCAATGTGTACACATTTATATTCCTTTGTCTTAGGTACCATATCTTGTGCCTTATGACAGGTGTAGACGTAAACGAACCATTTCACCGCTAGGCGGCGTTCGTGCACTGCTTTTTACTTTTGCGCAAGTCACAAAAAATGGTAAAGGACACGAGAGGATTGCGTAAGAGGGTAAAAATGTGCATCTGCCTAAAAATTATATTGTATTACCTGACCGACCCTAGCAAAAACATATGATCTATATTCATCATCATCATCATCATTATCATATACTGTAGCTATTGTTTTATTTTAGTATTCTTTTTTGATGTGTAAGAAAGAACTCATAAGTTCAAAGCTATGTTCTTCTGGAGCTGCCGCAACTTCGTCCTCGTACTCATTGAAGAAAGACTCCAGAATTGTCGTTTTTTCCTCCTCAGTGCGTCCTTTTGAAAGTCCTGTGAAAGAAGTGAAATGTGACTAACACTACGCGTAATAGGGTCCTTAGACGAGGCTAACTTGGGTGCCATCCTGCCATCCACCGTAGTGACCGCTGGCTTAGTATTTTTGCTTGCTAATAGGGCCTTCACACTGAAACCGAATTAGCAAGAATCAAGCAGAACCAGTTGGAATGAAGTATTTGCAAAATTCGTGCCACATTCGGGGCAATTCCGAGTGGGACTTTCAAATGGACCTTATATCCCCTTCACACGAGAAGGAGTGAGCCAGAATGCCGTCAGAATGAAAAGTCTTTTATGTCCCTGGGAACTCGTAGAGTATTCTAGAAATTCTTACTGCATTCGAGATATTCTTTTGGCCACATTCGGGCAGGAGTCGAAGAGGCTTGTCGTTTCGGTTCTCCATCGAATGAGATAAGAATGTTTCGAATAATGTTGGAATGCCGCAGAATGCGGTTAGACTGCAGTTAGAATAGTTAAAATACACTTAGAATACACTTGGAATGCCAGTCGATATTTCTCCACTTCGAATGCGTCTCGACAGTTTTTGACATGTCAAAAACTTTCGAGCCAGCTAAAAGAACGGGGACGAATATCTCGTATGCAGTAAGAATGTTTAGAATACAGTACGAATTGCCCGGAAATCGCCAGGAATAGGAAATAAGTTTCTGTTCTGACGGCATTCCGGCTCATTCGTGCTCTCGTGTGAAGTGGGCTTAGTATAAGGTCCATTTGAAAGTCCCACTCGGAATTGCCCCGAATGTGGCACGAATTTTCCAAATACTTCATTCCGACTGGTTCTGCTTGATTCCTGCTAATTCGGTTTCAGTGTGAAGGCCCTATTACCGAAAGCAAGCGAAACGATTCAACCATTACCACGGATGATGGCAACCAGACTGATAAGAGGTATATGAAGTATCATATAACGTTATAATGATTATGTATATACGTCTTGATTTACAATTCGTCATTTCATTTTTCTTTGTGCCTATCCTTCCAAACCCAATATAAGTTAAATGAAATTTAGTTCACAATGATCACAAGTCACAACAATAACAATAAATCAAAAACTGCTTCAGCTATTTTGGTTATAGAATGGCCACTTTAATTATAACCAATAATAAGAATTCCGCTTGAATTTCGTGAACCTCTTACCGGCGTGAAATGCATGGATACTCCAGCTGCGTAACATGTTAACGAACTGTTCAGCGTGCTGGCGCGCGTTCCCACCCTCTCTCTGCCATCGAGCATGGAAAGCACATGGAGTATGCTACACAGAGTGCACCAAAAAGCAAAAGTTACTTCATGATAAGGTGAGACATAGCTTTAACCACCATTGGCACCACATCATCAACACTGTAACGTATTGTCCTAAGGAAAGTGGCAGAAGGACTACTGAAACTTTGGTAGGTGAATATCTCTTAAATGTTGCTTAATTGTTAACGTAGAGGAGTTTAAATGAAGAAATACTGGTATCCCCATCAACATTACTTCCATAAAGTCGGTTTACCTTCGTCTCCATACAGACCAATGTTAGTCCAGCCTTCCGAACCCGTGAATCTTTGTTGACGAAAGGGGTTTGCACTTCTTCTGGAACTCTCTTATATCCAAAAATGTTGGTGTTGACAAATTCTTCCTGTAACATAATGAGTAGTAAAAGGGGTTGCCGTAACGATAATGTTATGATTTTCCAATTTCAAATGTAATTGGTTGGACTGAGTCTTTCTACATTTGGGTCGGCTGGAGGGATCCAATATGGTCATATATGACGTCATATATCATTATCTTGGTGGAATTCTTTTCATTGCATAAATGTATTCAGCACTTTTGAAAGTGCAAAATCAGCATCGAACTTCAAGCATAGTGATCTTCGAACTTTAACACCACGCCCTGACTGTTCGAGACATCATGGTGATCATGTAGTTTTGTTACTTTGCATCAGTATAGAGTGCAAGAGTAGTTATTCTTAACCAAACCTTGGTTATTCTTCCACGCAGTGCAAAAGTATGCCACAATGACGACAATTTTTGGAACACGTTGACCTTCCCACTGTCCCATCTTCCGCCTCCAAAGTATCCATCTTCGTCAATAGTAGGGACGTTTATCACCATGCGGCCGCCTACATGTAAAACGTTACAGCATAAAGTCACACGACCATTAGATTTTGCATGATATTGTTTCTATCCACATCATAACAACGAATCTACACTAGACTGGGTACCATCCGGATAGTAGTTCGCTCCTATGTTCGCTTCTGCTACCCAACGGAATAGCATAGAAGCGACTGTATATAGTGTATAATAAACGTCGGAGCTAGAAGCGACTGTATATATAGTAAACGTCGGAGCGAGAAGCGACTGTATATAGTGTATAATAAACGTCGGAGCGAACTACTGTCCGGATCATGGCATAAATTCATAATCCTCCCCGATTAATACAAAAATACATTGTAGAGTACAGAGTGTGTATCAATTGTACATCGTCATGAAAAAACAAACACGATTTTACTAGTACTAAGTCGGGGACAACTATTTGTAGGGTTGAGGCTTTACCTGGTGCCAGTTCTCTTGCTCTCTGCAGGAGGATCAGTTCCCAGTCCTGAGCGGCCTGTTTAGCGAACGCCTCCTTCGCCTCCCCACAGCTGCTCACCATGTGAAACACAGCGTCAGGAAGGGGACATGGCCCCCGGCTTAACCAGTGCATCGCGGTGGAGGAAAACCCAAAGTTGACAAATGCATTGGGTAAACACTGCAAGAGAGTGTAATATATCAATTGTGTCAGTGGTACATATTTATGTAAGGAATCGAACCTCTCCCTGTAAGTATTGCAGATATTGCATTGCCAAGACATAGCTATCGACAATCTTATAAAAACTTTTTTCAATGCAGAAGTCTATTTTGTTTTCTAGGTTAAAGGTTACATTACGTACTTGGTCATAGAACGATGTGCCACATGCACTGACATAAACGTTGTTAAAGCCCTTCAGGTAGCCATGATTGTCCGGCATTGGCAGTAACCCATGGAGCCTCATAAAGAGCGACTTGAAGTCGGCCACTGGTTGGTCCTCATATGTCACGTGGATGGGCAGCGCGTCGCCATAAGTTTGACGTAACTTGTCAACGATCTGTGGATAGCGCAGAAATATATATACTGCCGTACTTCATAACAAGGCTAATATGTATTTTGTCTGAGGAGAGCGTCTGCTATTGTTGTGTGATTAGTGCCAACGAGGTGTCACCTTTTGTTCTATCCTTTGAAGTAATGAGCATCAAACAAACTACAAGGCGGTGACATGTACCTGTCACAATTATTGCCATGCATAGCTCGTTCAGTTGTAGACAATGTCTGGATATGTGTCTGGGATTTTGAAATAAAGAGCAGTGAGTTGTTGAGTTGGAAGACAGTCTGAGTGAGGTGACAGACAGAGAAGGCAGCAGAGAAAATGTCCAACTCACAGCTCCCGTGCGTGTCAACGGCATGACTGTGTCCTGTGTGCGCTATCTGATCCTGTAGTCTAAACGTTCCTCGTGCAGCATTCTAAAAGAACCCGGGGCCACAACATCGGCCCTCTTACATATGTATATATGACATCCGCGCGCGCATTAATTTTCGGCCGTTTCCAAAACCATACTGTAAATCGTACAAGGCAGCTGCAAAATAAGCAAACATATGCCGTAGACTGAAAAAAAAAATTTCGAAAAACGTATACTCATGTCAAATAATATTTCACGGTCGGTATACCATATTCTGTGTTTAGTCGTTTGTTCAACCTGACAATTTAGATTTCATAATGAAAGCAAATTTTTTTCTGGGTAAAACTTTTTTCATTGGCAGCTCGCATCAGTTTTAGGTTTCCAAGAGGATGTCATCCATATACATTTGTACTAGTAATCAAATTGACATGGCCTTACATGTAAGCATTGACATGGCCTTACATGTCTACCATGCTGGCTGGCTAAAGTTGGAGATTGTTAGGTACATGTAATATAGTCATATCTAACCTGGTAGAAGAGAGGCATCGATGTCCCTCCATCGGCTGACCCATAGTCAACGATGTTGAAGATCTGTGTCGGGTTGATCTCCATGGAGTTGATGGCGTCCATAACTATTGGTTTGGCGTTCGTTATGATATCATAATGCCCCAGGGCGTTGTCAGAGTAGAACCCAGAACCATCCTCTCCGTACGGAATGTAATGTGGCGTCGAATTCTAACATGAAGAACATGAGTATGTACAGTGGAAGCCGCTTAACATCCAATTTGCCAGCGAATTTCGTGCAATTATCCGGCGTGTGCGATAATGCGGAGTTGGTCATTTGGACCGCACCACCACGGGCGGAGGGGCCCAGAGGTGTTATGGGAGGTAGTATAATACAAATTTGACATTCATTGTCACAAAGAAAGCAGACACACATAATGTACATGCAGTTATTAATTTCATTCATAAATGTTAACAAGGAACTGGTGTTTTTTTTGCAGACTCAAAGAACGATACGGACTGGAGTTCTTAACCGCTAGAGCAAGGAGTTTATAACCTCCTTGGCTAGAGTAACAGCACTTGCGCAACTACTAGTAAATCTCATACAGAACACATTCTATTCAACCGCAAGCTTTGTATTTATAAAGTGCTATTCTTACAAGTAATACAGTATACGATTACAATTCAATAAAGATGTTTAAATCAGTGGCTCAGTACACATGTAAATATGGACGTCGTAATAATTACGTCGTCGTAAAGAATTTTTTGCCGAACTATCCGAAGAAATCATAATGGCGTCGATAGCTACAACAACAACAAAGATGAACAAAACTCAAAAATAATGAATTTGGTTCCACAAGTTTGAGTTGAGATGACGGCAGGTGTGGCGATGATAAACATCTCACCTTCTTAATCTACATTTTCTGTCTATGAATTACCCTTCGAGTTACAAACTTCGAGTTATGTCCGTCTGTAGGACCCGAGTCGCTGTGTGGTTTCCGACTGGCTGCCAAGAAGTTAGAACTACTGCACAAGTATTTCCCCGCGACCCTAATTACAGTAAGCAAGGAGGTTATATAATAATAAACTCCTTGGACAGATAGAGAACAGTTTTTATTGAGTACTAGTATGTCACAGCAAGTTGTCTGCCAAATCGTAATGCCGGCTTTGAAGACCTTTAGCGGGTGGGCGTCTCTTCCTGGTGCCGATCCCACAATATCGCTTTCTTTTGATCCCAATAACAATTTCATACATGTTGTCAGTAAAGCGCCTTTACACAGGCAGTTATCGGTTTATTTGTACCGCGTACGACGATTTTTAGCACGCATTTTCTGTCAATTTGTCGACGATGTTTGACAAATTTTCGTGGAATTATCCGGCGTTGGTGATTTTTCGTCGTGCAGATAAGCGAAGTCACTAACAATGGAGTGAACGGGAGACGGTTTGGGATTTGGGGAGTCCGTGTAATTACCCGAAGTGTGCGTTTATCCGAGGTGCCCGAAACCGTAACTGTAACCGTAACGGTCTTAGAGGCTCGCTAAAATCGCGCTCCTAGCGGCCGGCCTCAGAACCGGCTCGGGGAGGGTGGTTGTGTGAACACGGGTTAATACACAGCCCATTTTTTTAAAACTTAAAGCAGGGTTTAGGCTCTGGCTTCCTGTCGACGCCTTACCCGTCGTCCTTTATAGCTAATTTGTCAGGTCTTCTTTTTGTCCGCCAGCCCAGCCCAGCTGTAGAAATTAGCATTCCATGACGTGGTAAATTGCTAAATGTATAGTTGTACATTTCTCACATTACTGTCGTTATCCCTTGAAGCTTTTGAGTCCTTAAGCTTCAAGGGATAATGATATGTCTTATATGACTATTACAAGTCACTTTTGAGAAATACATGTAGTGTAACTGTAAAAACACCACATAACATAATTATACGAAACAACGCTAGCTGTTACACGCAAAGATTACCTGGTAATGTCTATACAGGTCACTGACCTTTTTTGGAAACCATTTTGATCTTTCCTTGGAACCGCTGCCGTGTGTGCTGTACAGCCTTCTTAAGGAACCACAGATGCCGTAGGCATGCCTCATTATTGCTGAATTACTGTTTCGCTTTGGTATACATCTTTCTCACGCGGCGGCCATGATAGATCTAAAACGAAAAGGCTGTCCATCATAATTAGCAGTTCGACCAATGGTAGCCTGCCAATTAGGAAATCGACCAATAAGTGAATGGCTGCAAATTCGTTAAAAATTTGCATTATTATGTTTTTATTTTGCATCTCTTAATGGACTATGGGGTCAGTCTACACTACTTTAAATTGCTACATCTTTCGGTGCATAACACTTCTTGTAATATTTATTATTCTATCTTATATCATGAAAATTTGTGTGGTTTGGGGGGAAACTAAATGGGACCTGATTTTAGAAATAAGTTTTGTCTGTTTGCCTCATTGACCTCTTCTTCGATCTATCATGGCCGCCGCGTGAGAAAGGTGTATAGTCACCAGACACGTAGTGAACTCCACGTAGTGAACCACGAAGTCACTGAGGCAGAGGCGACGTCACACTCACAGGTCAGAGGTCATGGGTACTTAAGCCTGAAAAGGATGCATTCTAGTCTCTACCGACATGGTACGATCTGTCATTTTTTTTCTTGGTAAATATCCAGGCCATAAGGTATTGTACGATGTTAAGCTGGGAGAGGGGACTGCTGCGCTGGAAATCCGATTTAAAAAAATTAATGGCCCTCACCCTATCTCACTAAATTTTACCATGACTCTCCCCCAGTCTCAACAAACTTTGCTATGGCCCTCCGGCAGGTATCAATTTAAACTGAAAAAAAGTGTGGCAATTAAAATTATTGCCATAGCGACGGTTTTAATGTTTATAAGTTTTACAGATTGTTGTTGTTAATGGGTTTTAATAGTCGTATTCCATTCGTTTGGCGATCGATGTTCATAGAGCATTGCTGTCAAAGGGGGTCCCTTGTGAGTGAAGGGTGAACTAATGTAAATGCTCCTCATCTATTTTACAAATCAGGGCCTCATTTTACATGAATGATATCAGTTGATCATCCTCTCTAGCTAAATAACAATATGCTAAAAAAAGGGGTTTTGCCAATATCGATATAGATATATATATATATATATATATAGATAGATATATAGATAGATAAAAATATTTTCTACTGAATTAATTGTGTTTGTCATGAATTATGCAAATAAGGCTCTCATTTGCATAAACTATATAACTTGATCATCTCCAACAAATTGACATGCGCAATATATGTTAAGAAAGGAGACTTTTGTCGCCTTTTCTGCTAATTTATGCAAATTAGGACCTAATTTGCATAGTTAATGTTAAACGATGTTCACTTGTACATAACTTCCAAATGCTACAAGTAAGAAGTTCCCGTCATTTATCAAAATGACATTATAGCATTTTCTCATTAATTATGCAAATTATGCATTTATTTATCAATATTCTCCTCTTTCTCAGTTACAAAGGTCACATGTTGTAATGGTCCTTTAATTGAGCTGAGCATTTTTCCCAATTTATTATGCAAATTAGCTTCCACTCTGCATAATTCTTCATAATTAATATGTAATTATATTAAGCATCACGTAACCTATCCACATACCAAAAACCATAACAATCCGTCAACCCCTTCTTTAGTTATTCCCTTTAGAAGTCTGACACCTAAGTCTAAACCTGTCCTGCAGTTCCAAAATAAGCCGCTAGGGGGCCCAAACCTATACCACTTACTTACAGCATCAAGAGCTGTCTACCACTTAAGATTCATAGCCGCAGCATGTCCAGAACTCGAGATATCAAACCAAGAAGTTCCGCTGCAGTACCGTAACAGGCCACTAGAAGGCCAAAAATCTTATCGCTTCCAGGTCTCAACAAGACCTACCCACGTACCGAATATCAATACAATTCATCCAGGCGTTCTTGAGCTATGGTGGTCTTCTACAACCGGCACACACATACAAACGCTACCCAAAATATAACTTTCTTGGCGAAGGTAACCATCACATCGCTATCTCACAACCCCCATATGTTTTAAGCTCAAACAATGCTTGTTTCACACATCAGTTTGTACTTTTGAAAACAGAAAGATATTAAGGGTGAAGAAGGCCACCAAACTTTCCAAACTCCTGGACACCGTAAACCACGAACGAACCCGGAAGTGATTTCCACGACTCACAGGTCATTTTCCGAGAAACATATCTCCACAATCTTTTACCCCCTGTTTCAAATGTTTACATTTCCATGACCACCATACTACATACTACAATTCTCTGAAGTCCTAGGCTTTTCTCAATTTTGCACGGCTATCAATCAAAAATTGCCTTACGGAAAACACTGCTGAGCACGTACGTGCCCTGGGCGACTGGAAAGCTTACCCGTGGAGGTAATGGTACAGTCCGGCATGATGCAACTACGCATGCGCGGACTTTTGACATTCCTGACATTCCTATACAGTTTTTAGAATACTTTGGAAACGGTTCCACACTATACTATTAAGCTCGCCCATCAGGCGTCGCTAAAAAAAGAATAACCTCCGTTTAAAATGAACAGCAGAAAGCACTGTGATATGTAGATCGGGGCATGGCACCGCACAGCATAGTCCGCTGGAACTGGAACGGGTCTCACTAAATACCGAAAACAACCGAAAACAACCGAAAACAACCGAAAACAACTTTCACCAAATACCGAAAATAACCAAAAACAACTTTCACTAAATACCGAAAACAACCGAAAACAACTTTCGCTAATTACCGAAAACAACCGAAAACAACTTTCACTAATTACCGAAAACAACTCGACACAACCATAAACAACAGACAATCATTTCAGTGGGCTATTATTTAATAATTTTGACTTTATTTTGGACAGGAGTTAGGCTACGATGGATCTATTTGTTTGACGACCCCTGTTATTAATACAATATTAGTGATAATAAAGTCAACGATCTCCTTTGCCTGTTCGATTATATAAATGTTCGCATTCAGATTCACGGACCCTGTACGTTATAAACGGGGACTGCTTGGTAAACTAGCAAACTCATCAATGGATATCTATATTACTTGGCATCTATTGTGTAACTCCAAGCAGGGGTAACGGTAGGGGGCGGGGTGTAGTATTGGTCACAACAAGAAAAAGCATTCGCTGCTATCCCCCGACGAAATCTCTGCTTGGAAAATAGGTTTGCTTATTAATTACTGCTGGCAAATTCTGCTGCCTATTTAGCTACATTTTTTTCTAGCAACCAAAACAATCTAGTATATTTCTTGCTCAATTATAACGCATTTCTGCTGCCATAACAAATCGATTTAAATGGAAAAACTGCAAACGTGTATTACCACAGAGGCCCCAGATTAAACTAAATGGTCAAAATAAGGATTCTGCTTTACACCATAAACAGCGCGTGTGATCGATGGAAAGGTGTTTTCACCGGCTACATCCCCTTTGCTGAAAGAATCCTTCCTTCAGAATCACTCCATTCTCTCCCTCGGCCGTGGAGAAAATAATTCAAGGGATAGTAACCAATAGACATTGTTGTTGTTTACGAGTTGTTTTCCGGCTTTTTTCGGGTTCTGATAGGTTGTTCATGATTGCTTTGATATTTTTTTAGGTGGCTTCGAGTTGTTTTCGGTTGTTTTCGGTATATTTCAAGTTGTTTTCGGTTGTTTTCGGTTGTTTTCGGTTGTTTTCGGTATTTAGTGAGACCGGCTGGAACATATAAACCAGGAAATGTCGTTTGTCGGTAAACCTATGTGCTATGGGGAATTTGCCTAAAATCCTTTGATATACATAACCGAATAAAATCACACTGGGTATTGTAAAGTCATATTAAAAGGCTATACAAATGTAACGTTGCAATGTAACGTTACATATACAACCGTTTCAGTCTTCAAATTTGCCGCCTTTATTTTAGATTAGCATAAGCCACTAGTACATCCGCGGGGAGCAAGCGAGGGCCAGTCCGGGGCTTGGAGACAAACGTGCTCAGAGGTCAGCCAGTGGCCGGGAGACAAGACAATTAAGTTTTACAAGAGCTCACTTGGAGTATTACAAGGTCTTACAAGAACTTACCCTGACTCGGCCTGAGCAGTACCACGGGAACTCAACGCCAGGAGTAAATTCAGAACTCAACCAGAAGATCCAGTCAAGAAAGAAGCAAGAATTCACCGAGGACAGAACTAAGGACTCATTCACTCGAGAAAGATTCAGAGAATTAGAAAGGGATAATACCAGAACTTTCCAGTTTAGTTTGTCGGCCTTTTGTACAACTACTAACACTGCTTAATTAAACAGTCAAAACGTCTGCGAGTGTGTGTCATCTCTCTGAAGGCTCCTTCAGTAAGGACAAGGTGAGTTCGGTTCATGATCCATGTATTGTGAGACCTATGATTAACTTACACGAGTATGAAAGCTCCATCCGCTAATGATTTTGGCAATTTGATATTAATTATGCAAATCAAGGCATTATTTCCATAGTGCCATAGAGTGGAGACTATGTTAGTTTAATACCTGAAAACACTCACCGTTTCTGATGTCGTATTGACGAGGGTCTACATGCCGGGTGTATTGATTTCAGTCTTTCATTCATTCTTTCAGCAGTATAGTATGGTGCACGGCATTAGAATTTCGCTAGACGCCGCTGTTTCAACCACTTTGGGGATTACCAAATTCACAAAGCCGAATCAATGAGATGCCAAATGCCTTAGAGGATACATTTATTACATGATTACATGTAACGTTATATCGTAAATGCATGCGCAACAACATTTCTGATTTTCGGAAAGATGGAAA